>NC_025997.2:94261832-94536018 GCF_000442705.2 Elaeis guineensis | reverse complement strand
ATTAGATATATCTAGATTAAATTTATAATTTATTAGATTTAAAAGGTGTTTGAATTTGAAATAAAATCTCTTTGTTAATAATTTTTTGTGCTAAGAAATTATTTAAAGTTGAAATTATTTCAAATTACAGAATGTTTAGATTAGATCTAAAGTAGTTTCATGTTTATTTCACTTGTATCTTGATTATGAATCAAACATGCAATATGGTTGTTAGAATTATATTGTAAAATTATTTTACAAATATGAAAATTATTTTTTGAAAAGCCGAACCTAACCCTCAGCCCAAAACTTAATTAAGAATTAAAAATTATTTGATTAGGTTCTAGGATTGTGAATTGAAGAACCTAAGACACAAACCATAACACATTGGTTAATGGGTTAGTGGGAATTAGGTCTATTAATGGTTAGACCTATGGTTAGATTAAAGATGGACTTAATTAGAGAATTGACTAAATTTAATCAATTATTATCTTAGATTAGGTCAAGATTCTCTAGATCAATTACAATAGTTGTAGTTGGTCAAGTCATGTCTTTAACGAGAACCAAATAGACTGATTCTTGGCTAAGCGGTCTAACACGAACTGTTAGGTTGATCTAATCAAAACTAATTAAACCAGTTGGTGTCTAAAGTAAACCAGACCGATGGTTTTTAATTGGGAGCCCGCTTATCTAGCCATTTCTGATGGTGTCTAAGGCAAGCTTTGGCCGACCCTCCCACTGATCAAACTTACCTGGCCTCTTGGTAAAATTATATTTGATCGGATCACTTGACTATTCGAACTGACCCATGTCAGCTAGGTAAATCAGTGTAACTGATTTAGGTGCTCCTAGACCAGCCCTTTAATGGTCTCCCTTAAGCTGATTTGGTGAAGCCAGTGGAGGATCATGATAAGCTGGTTCATCTGACCTCATCCTCTAAATTATTTAAAATCTTCTAAAATTATTAGGTCCTTAAAAATATAAAGTTATGGAGATACTGAGTCATAGCCTCCCATTAAGGTGTTTGGATAATGAGTCCATTAACTTAATAATCATTGCAGACCCAAAGGCCTGGTGCTTGTGACTAATGGAATATCACTCATCATATGACGACTTGGAAGTGTCTCTCTAATGGTGGTTAGGTGAGCCAACCAAAGTTGGGCTTAATCATTCGTTGGTTAGATACACCAAGTATGATCATGTTAATAGTTGACCTAACCGATTCCTTACAATGGAGGCCAAAGCCTACTGATTAGGTTTCTGGGGAAAAATTAAAATTACTAGAAATTATTTAGAGAAATAATTGGTTATGAACCTACCCTTAGATGTACATGGTTGGCCAACCAAAGTTGGGCTTTGTGCAGTCTAAGTGGATTCTAATACCCACTAAGAAATTAGGATAATTCTTTGAATTGGAGGTAGAGGCTATAAATTCGAATAAAATAGTGGGAGAAACCTTTGATTAAAGTCTAAATCTTTAGGTTTAATGAATCAATTACTAATTAGTTATGGTTCTCCTTTGTGCAAATATGGCCACTTTCCTATCGCTCCGATCATTGTTGGACAATGATAAGTTGGTGGGACCCAACTTCGGTAGCTGGTATCGAAAGTTGAAGATAGTCTTGGAGTATGAACGGATCCTATATGTGATAATAGATCCTGCACCTGAGGAGCTAAATGTCAATGCACGTGGAACAGTCAGAGACACTTACCAAAAGTGCTCAGTGACCGGACCATGGTGCGCTGTATCATGCTGGCTGCGTGAGCGACGAGTTCAGTCGCAGATTCGAGACGGCTCAGCCAAAGATATGCTTCAAGTATTGGAGGATGCCTTTGGCACACTCGATGACGTGGAGAGGCACAAGACTAGTTGTGCCATCTTCAACGCCAAAATACGGGATGGTGCCTCTATCACTGATCATGTATTATACATGATCGAACTGATGGAACGATTGAGCAAGCTCGGCTTTTCCTTGAAAGAGAAGCTTGAGAAAGATGCAATACTGAACTCGCTGCCCAAGTCTTATCTCCCATTCCTCACTCATTATAGAATGACAAAGCCTGAAGTAAACTACCACAGGTTACTGAGGTTGCTTCAGAACTTTGAGAAGGATCACCAACTCCTCAAGGAGTCGGTGAACTTAGTGGGAGGTTCGTCTCTTCTGGTTCTCGACCCTTTAAGAAAGGGAAGAAGAACAAGAAGAAAAAGTGAAGAAGGTACAATTTAGGCTGGGACAATCAGTGCAGAGCCAGACCAAAAAGATCAAGCCTGATAAGAGTCTATTCTACTGGCAAGACCCTAGATTAATAGTGTGTCAGATATCTACTTATGGCATTGTAGGCTGGTCATATAAATAAGAACAGAATAAACAGGTTGACTCAAGAGGGAATCCTTGTTGCCCAGCTATGCAACCCAAGAGGGGGGGTGAATTGATTTTTAAAATTTTAAGCTCAACTAATTGCTTATGAAAAGTATTTGTTAAAAGCTTGATGAATGAGAAGAAAGACTTTAAATCAAGATTAATTACCTAAAGCAAGAATGCAAGGATATAATAAAGAAATAAAGAGAAACAATAAAGCACACCACAAACACAAGGATTTATAGTGGTTCGGTGCCAACCTTGCACCTACATCCACTCCCAAGCTCCTACTTGAGAATTTCAATCCACTATACTTGTATTCAACCCGAATACAAATGTTGGAAACTCTGACATAGCTATCCTAGCTAGTCCACTTATTTTTCGGGTACAAGCCAACCCAAAACACTCCGATTTCAGGTTCGGATCAACCTTTTCTTGTTTTGGAAACCCTCCAAAAACAAGAACAATTACTCACAAAGAGTAAGATAGTTTAGAGCATAAATAAGTACAAAATAGCTCTTAAATAGCGAATATAACATAAAAATACTTTACTCAAATAAAGAATCTCCTTTTTGGATTTCCTCAAGGTGATGAAGAGTTGAATGAACGCTTGAGGAGAAGTGAACTTGATTGAAAACTTCTTGAAGGCTTTGAAAGAGCTCTTGATCAAGGTTGAAAAATTGGCTTGAAAAACTTTCTCTTTGAATGCTCTGAATGCCCTTTTGAACGCTCTTGCTTTTCTCTTTCAAAATCTCGATGTTTTTTGTGTATATTGTAGATCTCTTGTATCTCTGTGTATATTTGATCCCTTTTGTTTTTCACCTTTTGAAACCTTTATAGCTTTAAGAAACAAGGAAAAATATTTAGGCAGAAAAAGAGCCGTTAGAGCATTTTAAGGGAGCATTAAAGGCAACTAAAACGGGCAAAAAACTAGCCGTTGCGGATAATTTCCGTCGCAGGGGTCGACTCATGAGTCGACTCATGCTTCAGGAGTCGACTCTTGAGTCGACTTCTGTTGCAACAACCAGAAATGATGGTTCTGGATTTTTGGCCCAAATCAGCAGAGGTCGACTCATGAGTCGACTCATGCTTGTGGGTCGACTCATGAGTCGACTTACAGGTCGTCCAACCAAAAACCAGCGTGCCAAAAAAAATTTTTGCGTGCCAATCAGCTCATTGGCCATGAGTTGACTCATGAGTCGACTCATGCACTTCAAACATCATAACTTCAAAAATATAAGTCCAAAAACAATGAAATTTTACCAATAGATACAAATCATTTGTTCTACAAATGATACTATCAAATCAGGATTTAGTAAAATTACGATTTTGCCCCTGAAGAGCATAAAGACTTTTTCAAATAAAAATATTGTATCCCTTCAATCTGCTTTGTAATCATCAAAATCAATCTAGGAGCAACAATCTCCCCCTTTTTGATGATGACAAAACACTTGAACAAAAGCATTTATATGAATGCATTATAGATTTATATGCTTGAAAAGAGTATGATTCTTTTGGCATGTGATATAAATGGTCATATGCAAGAATAGTTTGCCCATTGCTAAAGATTTGAAGATATGCTCATTGGATAATGTGATTTTGGTGTTAGAGCGGAAAACTTATTTTTGTTATCAGATCAAACTGTATTTGAAAATTTGCTCATTCTCATTTGATTTTAGTTTTAGCATCAGAGCAAAAAATAATTATGTGCGTTAATTACTTTTGATACAAAAAATAATTATGTGTGCCAAAGCATGTTTAAGAGTTGATTTGGAAAGTGTATAGATCATTTTGAGTTTAAGATGTATCAGAGTAAGAGAAAAATAAATTTTGCAATGTATCAGAGCAAGAAAAATAATTTTACAATGTTATCAGAAAAAATTTTACAATGTATCAGAGAAAATTTTACAATGTATCAGAGCAAGTTAAAAAAAATTTAAGATGTATCAGAGTAAGTTAAATTTCTTAAGATGTATCAAGGCAAGTTGAATTTCTTAAGATGTATCAAGGTAAATAAAATTTCAAAAGATGTATCAAAGCAAGTTGGAATTTTGAAGTATATCAGAGCATATTTAAATTTTTTTAAAGTAAATCAGAGCATATGTAAAGAAGTAATTTAAAAGTTACTTATTTACATTGTACTTAGCATTGTACTTTTGATATTGTTCTTTAAATTCTTCAATTCATTCATTAATTTCTCATAATTATGATTTTGCTTTTGATGGGTTGCTTTTTCTTTAATTGCTCATAATTTATGATTTTGCTTTTTGATGGATTGCTTTTTGTTTAATTTCTCCCCCTTTTTGACATCATCAAACATGGTTAACTCCTCCTTTTTCTGAAACATTCTTTAATTTCTCTCCCTTTAGAGTTTATCACAGATGTTTGCTCCCCCTTAATACAACAATTATTAACAGCAAACAACAACAAAGAGAAGACAATATTTCAACAAGGAGAATATATATAACCAAAATATGATCGACATCATTACAAAAGGTAGAAATATAAGTAAAAGATGATACCATAAAACTATAATTATTTCCATACATAGTTCATAATATAAAAGTCAACCAGCTAATTGTCAATACATGGCCCAAAATACAGATCCTAGAACAAGACACTAACACCTAGGATCTAGTAATGATCATGAGAAGTCATGGATCGGAGTCATCAGATATGGGATGAGAAGCTGATGGATCAGAAGTGCATCCTCTACCCCGTCTGCCTCTGGCACGAGCAGGAGAGCGAGATGAACTGGGAGGCTGAGAACGCTGAGAGGCTAAGGACTGAACAGAAAGGGTGAGTCTGATGGAATCAAGTACGTTCAGTGCTCTGGAAACAGATTGAAGTAGAGCAGTGAACTGAGTGGTTGCATGCTCACTCGATCCTCGGATCTCTTTCCTCAGTAACTCATATCTACCCTCTAGTGCTCCTCTGAGCCTGCCAGCCTCTGCAGTGAGGTCTGTGACCTCAATAGTTGACTCCTGTGGCTTAGGATGGGCCAAAGCAAGGACTTGCCCCTGCAAGTCAAGAACTCTGCCAGTCAGTCTCCAGACTGTGTCCTCAAGCTGCTGAATCTGGATGGACTGATCTGATATCATCTGAAATACAGTGGATATGTGGGGAGTCATGGTCTGATCAGAAGAAGTGACTCCAAGTGCAAAAGTAGTACTGCTCCACTGACTAGATAGCAAAGAAGCCACACGCTGTGATATTTGTTCGATCTGATTGTCAGCCAGTCTGAACTCTGATTGAGGTGCTCTGCTCTCTGGCTGATACACCGGTGTGGGCATCCTAGTAAACTCTGAAGGGCCAGCCTCTGTATCAGGAATGAACTGGATATTTGGTGATGCTGCCCTGAAGTCATAGACAGGAGATGATGGACCTTCTTCTTTAGCTCTGTCTTCAGTTCTGTCTTCAGCTCTCTCCTCAGCTCTCTCTTCAGAGCCCTTGATCCAACCACCATCAGTCTTTGTAAATCCCATTCGGTGCAGGGTGTGTTGGTTGAAAGTGTCCACATGAGAGAGCTTAGTAGAAGCCTCCCCTTCACAGCTAACTCCAAACCTCCTAAATACTCTAGTAAGGGCCATACCATAAGGCAAGTGTACCTTGGATCTGTTCAAAGTCTCTCTCATGGCCTCTATCATAAGTGCAGGAAGGTTCAGGGGGGTCTGAGTGATGACATGAAACATGATACAAACATCTCTGCTGGAAAGTAAATCATGCCTACCACTCCTAGGAAAGAAGAGCTTCGTTACCATCTGATGCAGGATCCTCATCTCAATGGACAAAATCTTTGCTTCCAATTTATTTAAACTCCCTGAATAAGTTTCCCCTAGAATAACTCTGATCCCCTCTTCTTTTACTGGGAGTTCCATATAAGAGTAACCCTCACTAGGCAACTGAAGTATTTCTCCCAATATACTAGAATCCAAGCAAATATCAATACCCTTGACTGTTGAAGTCACTGACCCATTTCCATAATGTAGATTCTGGTAGAATTCTCTAACTAGGTTAACATAGGTGACTTCCTTAAGGGAGCAGTAGAAATCCCATCCTTGATTTTTAATCTTAGTTGCAAATGTAAAACCCTCTTTTTCAAAGAACCGAAAATCTATATTCTTCCCGGTTTCAACTTTTCTATCAGAAAGAGGATTCTTACTGGGGCTTAGGGAGGATTGAGGGGGACCTTGAGTAGATACTGAAGCTGGAGTGGGAGCAGTGGAAGACTGACCAGCTTGCCTTTTCTTTCGGACAATTTCTTCAGGCTCACGGACTGACTTTCTTCTTTGGGGAAGCTTCATCTTCGGAGCCATATTCACTACAGTAGCAGACAAGAAGACTTGGAGGAACAAGTGAATGAGTGGAGGAGGGATCACAAGAGAGTGAAGAGGGATTTTGGTGGAGAAAAGAAGTGGATTTGGGAAGAACGGTGAAGTGCTAGGGCACGCTCCAACCATGCCAAACAATGGGAGAAAGCACAAAAAATCCCTTTCCAAGGTGGCGATTTTTGGTGGAGAGGAGGAGGGAGAAGTGCCTCGAACTAGATCCTTGGATTTGGAGCAAAAGGAATTGGAGAAGTCGGCTTTTGGAAGGAAGAAGATGATAGGATGAGTCGTCTCACGAACAGAATCCCGTATAAAAACAATGAGCTCGTGGGAAGTTTAAGGAAATAACAAGTTTGCCATTGAGTCGACTCATGGGGGTCGACTCATGAAGTTCAGAAATTCAGAAAAAATGTGAATAAATTCCAGAAAAATTTGAAATTTTGGGAGGAGTTTTGCTCAAAGATAAGTTTTTAGAATGATAAATTTGAGCTTTTGGGACCAGGATAGATGTTGGAAATTGAGCTCTAAGAATTTTTGACATCAATTCTTGAAAATTGAGAAAAATTTAGGCATATGGATCTAGAATTTCTAGATTTCTCCTAATTTCACAGAATCTATCCTCACTAAGGGCCTTTGTAAAGATATCAGCTAATTGATTTTCAGTGCAAACATATTCAAGAATTATATTTTTGTTTTGAACATGTTCTCTTATAAAATGATGTCTTATTTCAATATGTTTGGATCTTGAGTGTTGAATTGGATTTTTAGATAGATTTATGGCACTTGTATTATCACATCTTATTGGTGTTTCATTAAGTTTGATTCCAAAGTCTTCGAGTTGTTGCTTAATCCACAAGATTTGAGCACAACAACTTCCGGCTGTAATGTATTCGGCCTCAGCCGTAGACAGTGCCACCGAATTTTGTTTCTTGCTAAACCATGAGATTAGGTTAACTCCAAGAAATTGGCAAGTTCCACTTGTGCTTTTTCTATCTAATTTACATCCAGCAAAATCAGCATCTGAATATCCTAATAAATCAATTTGTGAGTCCTTAGAGTACCATAACCCTAGAGTTTGAGTACCATTTAAGTATCTAAAGATTCTTTTAACAGCATTCAAATGAGATTCTTTAGGATTAGATTGATATCTAGCACATAAACAAACACTAAACATGATATCAGGCCTACTTGCAGTTAAATATAATAATGAGCCAATCATACCTCTATAGTATTTTAAGTCTACACATTTACCTTCATCATCCTTGTCAAGCTTACATGAGGGACTCATTGGTGTGCCAATTGGTTTGCAGTTCTCCATTCCAAATCTTTTGAGTAGTTCCTTGGTGTACTTGCTTTGGGTGATGGAGATTCCCTCTTTTGATTGTTTGATTTGGAGTCCGAGGAAGAAGGTGAGTTCTCCCATCATGCTCATCTCGAACTCCCCCTGCATAAGCTTAGCAAAGTCTTGACAAAGGAATTCATTAGTAGACATAAAAATTATGTCATCAACATAAATTTGTATAACTAGCATATCATTTTGATTTCTTTTAATAAAGAGGGTTGTATCTACATTACCTCTTGAAAAACCATTATTTAGTAGAAATTTGCTTAGCCTATCATATCATGCTCTAGGTGCTTGTTTTAATCCATATAAAGCTTTATTTAATCTAAAGACATGATTAGGAAAAGTATGATTTTCAAATCCAGGGGGTTGTTCTACATATGCTTCTTCAGCAATATATCCATTTAAAAATATACTTTTAACATCCATTTGAAATAACTTGAATTTCATAAAGCAAGCATATGCAAGTAGAAGTCTAATAGCTTCTAATCTAGCAACAGGTGCAAAGGTTTCATCAAAATCAATTCCTTCTTCTTGATTATATCCCTTAGCAACCAGTCTTGCTTTATTTTTAATTACATTTCCATGCTCATCTAATTTGTTTCTAAAGACCCATTTTGTGCCAATTATTGAATAATTTTTAGGTCTTGATACTAAGGTCCAAATATTATTTCTTTCAAATTGATTAAGTTCCTCTTGCATTGCATTAATCCAATTATGATCATTTTCAGCTTCTTCAAAAGTTTTAGGTTCAAGATGAGATACAAAAGCACAATGATTAACTACATCTCTAAGTGAAGAATGGGTTTTTACCCCATGCATAGGATCACCAATAATTAACTCCTTAGGGTGGTTGTGAACATACCTCCATTCCTTGGGTAGGTCATTTGTACCTTGAGGTTGTTCTTGAATTTCTTCACCACTCTCATCTTATTTGTCTTCTTGATCCTTGTCTTCTGGAGTTGCTGAATCTTTCAGAGTGATCTCCTTCATACCTTCTATTAGTGGATCTGCATCATCAACACCCTCATTCTTTCTTGAAGGAAGATCGTTAGATTCATCAAAAACAACATGTATGGACTCCTCAACTACTAAAGTTCTTTTGTTGAAAACTCTAAATGTTTTACTAGTGGAGGAGTAACCTAGAAAGATTGCTTCATCTGATTTTGCGTCAAATTTACCAAGTTTTTCTTTGCCATTATTTAATACAAAACATCGGTAACCAAAAACATGAAAATATGTGATATTTGGTTTTCTTCCTTTCCAAAGTTCATAGGGGGTTTTCTTTAAAAATTGTCTAATCAAAGCACGATTTAAAATGTAACATGCTGTGTTAATTGCTTCTGCCCAAAAATATCTTGGAAGGTTGCTTTCACAAAGCATGGTACGGGCCATTTCTTCTAAGGTTCTGTTTTTCCTTTCAACTACCCCATTCTGTTGGGGTGTCCTAGGAGCAGAGAAGTTATGGCCAATTCCATTTTCATCACAAAAATTTTCAAAGTCTTGATTTTCAAATTTAGTTCCATGATCACTTCTAATATTTTGAATTGAAAACCCTTTTTCATTAGTGACTTTTCGGTGAAATTTAGTGAAAATATGAAAAGTTTCATTTTTGTGTGCCAAAAAGAAAATCCAAGTAAAACGAGAGTAATCATCTATAATTACAAAGCCATATCGTTTTCCTCCTAGACTAGTGGTTCTAGTTGGTCCAAATAAATCCATATGTAAGAGCTCTAAAGGTCTAGAAGTTGAAACAGTATTTTTGGATTTAAATGAAACTCTAGTTTGTTTACCTAATTGGCATGCATCACAAATTCTATCCTTTTCAAAATTCAGTTTTGGCAAACCAAGAACTAATTCTTTCTTAATTAATTTTGAAAGAGAATGCATGCTAATATGTGCAAGTCTACGATGCCACAGCCAACTAGTCTCATTAACTTTAGCATTCAAGGATACTAGGCATTGCATGTCTAATTTGGCTAAATCATTCAAATCTACCATATAAACATTGCCATGCCTATGTCCTATAAATTTAATGCCATCGTTAATAGGACTAGTCACAATGCAAACAGATGATTCAAAAATAACTTTATACCCTTTATCACAAAATTGACTAATGCTAAGTAAGTTATGCTTTAAACCTTTAACTAACAAAATATTTTTAATATATTTGGAGGGAGTGATACCAATGTTACCTATCCCGATGATCTTTCCTTTGCCATTATCTCCAAAGGTGACCATCCCTCCATCCTTAGCATCAAGCGTGATGAATTGTGATTCATCACCAGTCATGTGTCTCGAGCATCCACTGTCAAGATACCATTTCCTGTTTCCTCCTTGGGATGCTAGACACATCTGCAAGCAAAGGTCAAGTTTCTGTCTTAGGTACCCAAGCTTTCTTGGGTCCTTTTAGGTTAGTCAAAATGGTTCCTTTTGGAACCCATATTTTCTTTATAGTTATGTTTGCAGATTTGTTAATAAGGCATGTGTATGATTTATGTCCTATTCTACCATATTTGAAACAAGTAATATTTGTAGACTTGTTACTTGAATAATTTACATAAATATTCTTCAGAAATTTTTGTTTCTTCAAGGGGTTATAGCCAAGTCCAGCCTTATCATATACAACTTTTTGATTATCAAGAATCATATTTAGTTTGTTTGAACTTAAGGTGAACTTATCTACTATAGGTTTCAGCTTGTTAATTTCATTCTTTAAACTTTGATTTTCTTGAATCAAGGTGGATTTTTCAATTGAAAGGTTTTCAGCTTGTTTCACTAAGGACTGATTTTTCAATTTCAGTTCTTTATTTTTCATCCCTAGTTTCTTTAATTCATCAATTAAATCATAGAATGCTTCATGCAATTCTTCAAAAGTAAATTCACTAGTGGATTCAGAAGTTACCTCATTTTCGTGTGCCATAAGGCACAGGTTGGCTTGTTCTGTTGAGGTTTCCTCATCGGAGCTTGAGTCATCACTCGCACTCCAAGTCGCCATCATTGCTTTCTTTTTGAACTTTTTGGGATCTTTCTTCAGTTGTGGACATTCGGATTTGAAATGTCCCGGCTTCTTGCACTCGTAGCAGATAAGGGGTTGATCTTTCTCTTTCTCTTTTCTTTGTTCCCCTTTTGTGAATGACTTCTTTCTCATCTCCTGTTTCTTTTTTCTTAGAAACTTCTTAAATCTCCGGGTGATGAGTGCCATCTCTTCATCCTGTTCTTCATCTTCAGTGTCATCCGTTTCATCATCAGGCGAAGCTGTGGATTTGAGGGCAATGGTTCTTTTCTTTTTGACTTCATCCTCTTGATGTTGCTTCATGCTAAGTTCATGAGTCATCAAGGATCCAAGAAGCTCTTCTAAAGGTAGAGTGTTCAAGTCCTTTGCTTCTTGGATGGCAGTCACCTTGGCTTCCCAAGTTCTTGGCAATGACCTGAGAATCTTCCTTACAAGCTCACTGTTAGTATAAGATTTGCCAAGACTCTTCAAACCATTAATTATATCAGTAAAACGAGTAAACATAGCAGTTATGGACTCATCATGCTCCATTTTAAACAATTCATATTTATGCACAAGCATGTTTATTTTAGTCTCTTTTACTTGATTTGTTCCCTCATGGATTACTTCTAACCTATCCCATATTTCTTTAGCAGATGCACAAGTAGAAATGCGATTAAATTCATTTGCATCAAGTGCACAATAAAGAACATTCATAGCTTTAGCATTTAATTGTGCCAATTTCTTATCAACCTCATCCCATTCTTTCTCGGGTTTGGTTGACTTCTCACCATCTATAATCTTGGTGGGTGTGTGAGGACCGTTCACTATGATACTCTACATATCATAGTCGAGTGCTTGTATGAATATCTTCATCTGAGCTTTCCAATAGGTGTAATTAGACCCATTGAAAAGTGGAGGTCGGTTGGTAGATTGCCCCTCGGCTAGAGAAGTACCGACATGGGTTGCCATAGATCTTTGGCTCTTTGATTGTTAGATCAAAGAAGGGCTAGAGCACCGGGCTCTGATACCACTTGTTGCCCAGCTATGCAACCCAAGAGGGGGGGTGAATTGGGTATTCAAAAATTTTAAGCTTAACTAATTGCTTATGAAAAGTATTTGTTAAAAGCTTGTTGAATGAGAAGAAAGACTTTAAATCAAGATTAATTACCTAAAGCAAGAATGCAAGGATATAATAAAGAAATAAAGAGAAACAATAAAGCACACCACAAACACAAGGATTTATAGTAGTTTGGTGCCAACTTTGCACCTACATCCACTCCCCAAGCTTCTACTTGGGAATTTCAATCCACTATACTTGTATTCAACCCGAATACAAATCGTCGGAAACTCCGACACTAGCTATCCCTAGCTAGTCCACTTATTTTTCGGGTACAAGCCAACCCAAAATACTCCGATTTCAGGTTCGGATCAACCTTTTCTTGTTTTGGAAACCCTCCAAAAATAAGAACAATTACTCACAAAGAGTAAGACAGTTTAGAGCATAAATAAGTACAAGAATAGCTCCTTAAATGAGCGAATATAACAATAAAAATACTTTACTCAAATAAAGAATCCCCTTTTTAGATTTCCTCAAGGTGGATGAAGAGTTGAATGAACGCTTGAGGAGAAGTTGAACTTTGATTGAAAACTTCTTGAAGGCTTTGAAAGAGCTCTTGATCAAGGTTGAAAAATTGGCTTGAAAAACTTTCTCTTTGAATGCTCTTGAATGCCCTTTTGAACGCTCTTGCTTTTCTCTTTCAAAATCTCTCGTATGTCTTTTGTGTATATTGTAGATCTCTTGTATCTCTTGTGTATATTGTGGATCCCCTTTTTGTTTTTCACCTTTTGAAACCTTTTATAGCTTTAAGAAATAAGGAAAAATATTTTAGGCAGAAAAAGAGCCGTTAGAGCATTTTAAGGGAGCATTAAAGGAAACTAAAACGGGCAAAAAACTAGCCGTTGCGGATAATTTTCGTCGCAGGGGTCGACTCATGAGTCGACTCATGCTTCAGGAGTCGACTCATGAGTCGACTTCTGTTGCAACAACCAGAAATGATGGTTTCTGGATTTTTTGACCCAAATCAGCAGAGGTCGACTCATAAGTCGACTCATGCCTTGTGGGTCGACTCATGAGTCGACTCACAGGTCGTGCCAAGCCAAAAAACCAGCGTGCCAAAGGAAATTTTTGCGTGCCAATCAGCTCATTGTGCCATGAGTTGACTCATGAGTCGACTCATGCACTTCAAACATTCATAACTTCAAAAATATAAGTCCAAAAATAATGAAATTTTCACCAATAGATTACAAATCATTTGTTCTACCAAATGATACTATCAAATCAGAATTTTAGTAAAATTATGATTTTGCCCCTGAAGAGCATAAAGACTTTTTCAAATAAAAATATTTGTATCCCTTCAATCTGCTTTGTAATCATCAAAATTAATCTATGAGCAACAATCCTCGAAGTCAGTGATTGTGAATCACTTCCAACTTGTGAGTCCTGTCTTTTTGGTAAAATGATCAAGTCACCTTTTACTGGAAAAGGTGAGAGAGCTACTGAGCTCTTGAGCCTAGTACATACTGATGTATGCGGACCCATGAGCACCAGTGCTAGAGGTGGATATTTCTACTTCATAACTTTCACGGATGACCTATCCCGATATGGATATGTCTATCTGATGAAACATAAGTCAGATTCATTTGAAATGTTCAAATGATTCCGAAGTGAAGTAGAAAAATAAACTGGGAAGAGTATTAAAACTCTTCGATCTGATCGAGGAGGAGAATACCTTTCTAGTGAGTTTCTCACATATCTAGGAGAGAATGGGATTCTCTCCCAATGGACTCCTCCAGGAACACCACAGCATAATGGCATGTCTGAAAGGAGGAATCAGACTCTGTTAGACATGGTCCGATCCATGATGGGTTTTGCTAGCTTGCCGATATCCTTCTGGAGATATGCACTCGAATCAGCCTGTTATCTATTAAATAGGGTTCCAAGTAAGTCTGTAATTAAGACTCCATATGAGATATGGACAGGATGTAAGCTAGCACTTTCACACCTTAGGGTCTGGGGTTTCCCGGCCTATGTCAAATGATTAGTCACAGACAAACTTGGACCTAGGTCTGACAAATGCTCATTCATAGGGTACCCCAAAGAGACAAAAAGATATTTTTTGTACCATACTGATGAACAAAAGGTGTTCGTCAGCCTTAAGGCAATTTTTTTTAGAAAAAGAGTTCCTTGGTGAAGGAATCGTTGCCTCTAAGGTTGAACTTGATGAAGTTCAATAGGTAGAAGGACCGACACCAATAGCTGAACCTGAGTCGGATATGATTAGATCAAATCCGAAGCCCAATGCACCTGCACCATTAAGGCGATCCAGTAGAGTACCGCGTCAGCCGGACAGATACTACGATTTTTTGATCTGGGATGGTGATCCCATCGAACTTGATGAGAATAATGAGGATCCGATCACCTATATGGATGCAATGCAGAGACCTGATTCTGAGAAATGGCTTGAAGCCATGAAATTCGAAATGGAGTCCATGAAGGTCAACGATGTATGGACACTGGTTGACCCACCTGAAGGGGTTAAACCCATTGGGTGTAAATGGATCTTCAAAAGGAAGAGGGGCGCAGACGGAAAGGTGAAGACCTATAAAGCCCGTCTGGTCACCAAGGGGTATCATCAACATTATGGTATTGACTATGATGAGATGTTTTCCCCTATGGCAATGCTCAAATCCATTCGGATAATGCTTGCAATAGCTATCCATCTGGATTATGAGATTTGACAGATGGATGTAAAGACAGCTTTCCTGAATGGAGAGCTGACCGAAAAGGTGTATATGATACAACCTGAGGAGTTTACATCCATAGATGAGTCCAAGGTGTACAAGCTTCAGAGATCCATTTATGGATTGAAGCAAGCTTCTCGGAGTTGGAACATGCATTTTGATAAGGTGATCAAAACGTAT
This sequence comes from Elaeis guineensis, assembly GCF_000442705.2. Lineage (NCBI taxonomy): Eukaryota > Viridiplantae > Streptophyta > Magnoliopsida > Arecales > Arecaceae > Elaeis > Elaeis guineensis. The sequence goes on along the minus strand of NC_025997.2, from coordinate 94,521,030 downwards.
GGCTTCATTAAGAATGGAGAAGAGCCCTGCATCTATAAATGGGCAAATGGTCCAGTTGTGGTATTCCTTGTCTTATACTTGGATGACATTCTCTTAATCGGGAATGACATCTCCGTATTACAGGGAATAAAAGTTTGGTTGTCATCATAGTTCTCCATGAAGGACTTGGGGAAGCATCCTACATCCTAGGGATGAAGATCTATAGGGATAGTCTAAAAAGATGCTTTGGTTATCCCAGTCCATGTACACAGACACTGTACTGAAGAGGTTCAGCATGGAGAATTTTAAGAAGGGCTATCTACCGATAGGCCATGGAATTTCTCTCTCTAAAAAAGATTGTCTGACAACTCCTGAAAGGAGAGAGCGTATGAGTAGAGTCCCATATGCTTCAGCCATAGGATCTATCATGTACGCCATGACATATACAAGACCAGATGTGGCATACTCACTAGGAGTAGTGAGTAGATGCCAATCTGATCTTGGAGAAAATTACTGGAAAGTGATTAAAGCCATCCTTAATTATTTGAGAAATACTAAGGACCAATGGTTGGTTTATGGCAAGTTAGATCTGAAACTTGTGGGGTTCACAGACTCTAGCTTTCAATCTGACCATGATGACAGCAGGAGCGTGTCGGGTTATATCTTTACTCTGAATGGTGGAGCTATCTGCTGGAAGAGTTCCAAGCAGCATACTGTGGCGGACTCTGTTTGTGAAGCGGAGTACATCGCAGCATCGGATGCCGCGAAGGAAGCTGTGTAGCTGAGAAAATTCATCAACGAGCTCAGAGTAGCACCCTCCCTCGATGGTCTGGTCCTGTTCTACTGCGACAGCACTGGTGCCATAGCTCAGGCGAAGGAACCCAAAGCACATCAGCGGACGAAGCACATCTTGTGCCGCTTCCACCTGGTCCGAGAGATCGTGGATCGAGGTGACGTCAACCTTCAGAAGATCGACGGAAAGGAGAACCTGGCCAGCCCCTTCACTAAAGCCTTGGCGATAAAGGAGTTCGACAACCACAAGTCGAAGATGGGTATTAGATACTGTGCCGAGAGACTTTAGGACAAGTGGGAGTTGTTGGGAAATGTGTCCCAAAAAACCAATCATCAAGCTGTTGACGGTTGAGCAACCAAGTATTATAATTGATTTGTTAATAAATAAAATATATTTGGCATTTTCATCATAAGCTTTCATCTTCTAATGAACTCCGTTGTTATGATGAAGTCCTTAGGACTATTTATATTCGATAAAGAGAAGATTTATCGATTAGTCCTTAAAACAGTTCACGACCAAATGATAGGCTGTTAATAGGACGACAGCTTCTATCGAGCATAGGTCGCTGTAGGCCATATGGGTTGGTTGTCCTCTTAACCAAAGAGTGTGGAGACAATGGTATGGTATACAGGTGAGATATACTGGTACATCATCATTGAACGTGACCAACTCCAGAGTATTCTGCTGTCGAGAATGTCTCTGATGGGATATAGGTATAAGTGTCTCTTAGACCTGAGATCGCCTCAGTGACTTGCAAGCAACTCACTGTGCTTTGGTACTGGACTAACTGAATTTCTAATTCAGGGATGGAAGGCTTCTGGGCACAGTCAAGTACTTGCGAAGTCAGAGTGTGATCGAGATGGGATTGACCACTCCAAGAGTTGGAGAAGAATGAGTCACTGTATTTTAATTTAGCAAAACCTTGATCAGGGTAATCCATCAGATGGATTTGATGAAAGAACCAGATCTAGGGTTTCAGGGTTAGATCTTGAAACTTTTCAAGATCATACAGTGGAAGACTAAAATAAATCAAAATTTATTTTCTAAAACCAGAGAATCCCTAGATCTATGATCCTATTACATGATTATTATATAGCATTAAATCAAAAATTAAAATATATATATATAGCATGAACTACATGTTGATCATATCAACATGTTTCTATACTACATCTAATGTATGTATTAAACAATAGATTATATCTATTACCTTGCAAGTTAGATGTTCTAACCTTGCTGATCTGGGCTTGAGGATGATGTTGTAAGCCACACATGTGTCCGACCTCTAGGAGTCGTCCACACGAGCCCACGAATCTCGATCAGAAGTCCTGCTTCAGGAAATCAGCACAGTATGCTAGTACTGCGCTGATCCTTCTTTGATGGTTGATCAGGTGCCTCCATCTTCTTGATTTGGACTCTTCCAAAGATGAAAAGTAGGAGAAGGAGTTTCAGATCTGAGATGCTCTCAGGAAACTCAAGATGGAGGGAGGAAAGATATGAAAACAACAACCCTAGAAGAAGACCCTCTTCTTCTTCTCATTTTTCTCTCTAGACACCCTATCTTGTGTCTATTATATCTCCACGACCCAAAGGTCTTTCTCTTTGATTTTTGGATGGCCCAAAGGTCTCTCAAATCTCTATCTTCTTCAAAAATATCATAAAGAAACTCATTTTATATAGAGAGATATGATAGAGTCCTTGTCTAGGTCAAATACCTAGTCAAGGCTTATCCAAACATGGCAAGATAAGGGGCGCCCAACTCTTGAGCATCTCCTCCTTATTTTCATATATGGATCACCAAAAAAGGGTGCACAATATGTATCCTAAAATCCATGAAAATTATAAAAAAAATTGGATAAATTTGATGCAAAATTGAAAGAGTTTTGGATTTCTAAAACTCTATCTCATAGAATTCGAAATCCAAACTTATTCCTCTTTGATTTGATCCAAACCACCTTCCATGTAAGAAAGAAGAGAGGAAACCTTTTGTAAACATGGGAGAGACCTGGGAGAGGGCTTTTGTCACATAAAATAAGAGGAGATTGGCGTTGAATGAGAGAGAGGGCGTGGGGAAGGCTTATGTGGTGCAAGGTGGAATCCTAGTCTTACTAGGATTCTATCTTATGACTTGTTTTAATTTGGTTTCTCAAATCAAATCAAATCAAAATTAGATCAACCCAATTAAAATAGGTCTTAACCCAATTAAGAACTTAATTTAATCAGATTAAATTAGATTTAAATCTGATTTAATTTTTTAATCAAATTAGAAATTAGATTAACCCAATCCTAGTTGAACTAGGACTAGTTTTTTCTTGCACTTGGCTTATCCAATAAACCAATTGGACTTGATCCAATCAAGTCCAAATTAAATTTAATTAAATTATATTTAATTAGACTTAATCTCAACCCATTGGCTTAATCAAATTAAGCTAATTAACAATCAAATTGCTAATCGATCCTCCTACAACACTTGCACTGGGTTAAATGTCAATCGTATTGATCATTTAACCCTAGAACAATTCTTAATCATTGATCAACCATCCGATTGGATCATGAACTCTAATGTGTGTGACCTCATAGGTCTGAACCTAAGTCGGTAGCACAGGAGTAAATTTTTATACCAATCAAAATGACCATCTAGCAATGGTACCCGACGACGGATAGGTCGAATGTGTAGAACAACATCCTTAGAACCCATGCAGATATAGTTTTCATATAATTTATTCTCTTGACCAAAATGATCATAAGACACCCCAGAGTTCAACTGTCAACTCTGATCAGGTTGTCCACATTGTATTTCAAAATATCAAATCCATCTGATGGATTACACTGGTCAAGGGTTTGCTAAATTGAAATACAGCGACTCATTCTTCTCCAACTCTTGGAGTGGTCAATCCCATCTCGATCACACTCTGACTTCGCAAGTACTTGACTGTGCCCAGAAGCCTTCCATCCCTGAATTAAAAATTTAGTTAGTCCAGTACCAAAGCATAGTGAGTTGCTTGCAAGTCACTGAGGCGATCTCAGGTCTAAGGGATACTTATACCTATATCCCATCTGAGACATTCTCGACAGCAGAATACTCTGGAGTTGGTCACGTTCAATGATGATGTACCAGTACATCTCACCTGTATGCCATACCAGTGTCTCCACACTCTTTGGTTAAGAGGACAACCAACCCATATGGCCTACAGCGACCTATGCTCGATAGAAGCTGTCGTCCTTATTAACAGCCTATCATTTGGTTGTGAACTGTTTTAAGGACTAATCGATAAATCCTCTCTTTATCAAATCTAAATAGTCCTAAGGACTTCATCATAACAACAGAGTTCATTTAAAGATGAAAGCTTATGATGAAAATGCCAAATATATTTTATTTATTAACAAATCAATTACAATACTTGGTTGCTCAACCGTCAACGGCTTGACGATTGACTTTTTGGGACACATTTCCCAACAACTCCCACTTGTCCTAAAGCCACTCGGTATAGTATCTAATACCCATCTTCGACTTGTGGTTGTCGAACACCTTTATCGTCAGGACTTTAGTGAAGGGGTCGGCCAGGTTATCCTTTCCGTCGATCTTCTGAAGGTCGACGTCACCTCGATCCATGATCTCCCAGATCAGGTGGAAGCGGTGCAAGATGTGCTTCGTTCGCTGATGTGCTTTGGGTTCCTTCGCCTGAGCTATGGCACCAGTGCTGTCGCAGTAGAGCAGGATCGGACCATCGAGGGAGGGTGCTACTCCGAGTTCATTGATGAATTTCCTCAGCTACACAGCTTCCTTTATAGCATCCGATGCTGCGATGTACTCTACTTCACAAACAGAGTCCGCCACAGTATGCTACTTGAAACTCTTCCAGCATATGGCTCCACCATTCAGAGTAAAGATATAACCTGACACACTCCTGCTGTCATCATGGTCAGATTGAAAGCTAGAGTCTGTGAATCCCACAAGTTTCAGATCTGACTCGCCATAAAACAACCATTGGTTCATAGTATTTCTCAAATACTTAAGGATGGCTTTAACCACTTTTCAATGATTTTCTTCAGGATCAGATTGATATCTACTCACTACTCCTAGTGGGTATGCCACATCTGGTCTTGTACATATTATGGCGTACATGATAGATCCCACGACTGAAGCATATGGGACTCTACTCATACGTTCTCTCTCTTCAGGAGTTGTCGGACAATCCTTCTTAGAGAGAGAAATTCCATGGCCTATCGGTAGATAGCCCTTCTTGAAATTCTCCATGCTGAACCTCTTCAGCACAGTGTCTATGTACATGGACTGGGATAACCCAAGCATCTTTTTAGATCTATCCCTATAGATCTTTATCCCTAGGATGTAGGATGCTTCACCCAAGTCCTTCATGGAGAACTGTGATGACAACCAAACTTTTATTCCCTATAGTGCGGGGATGTCATTTCCGATTAAGAGAATATCATCCACGTATAAGACAAGGAATACCACAACTGGACCATTTGCCCATTTATAGATGCAGGGCTCTTTTCCATTCTTAATGAAGTCATACGTTTTGATCACCTTATCAAAATGCATGTTCCAACTCTGAGAAGCTTGCTTCAATCCATAAATAGATCTCTGAAGCTTGCACACCTTGGACTCATCTGTGGATGTAAACCCCTCAGGTTGTATCATATACACCTCTTCGGTCAGCTCTCCATTCAGGAAAGCTATCTTTACATCCATCTGCCAGATCTCATAATCCAGATGGGCAGCTATTGCAAGCATTATCCGAATGGATTTGAGCATTGCCACAGGAGAAAACGTCTCATCATAGTCAATACCATAACATTGACGATACCCCTTGACGACCAGACGAGCTTTATAGGTCTCCACCTTTCCGTCTGCACCCCTCTTCCTTTTGAAGACCCATTTACACCTAATGGATTTAATCCCTTCAGGTGGGTCAACCAATGTCCATACATCGTTGATCTTCATGGACTCCATTTCGGATTACATGGCTTCAAGCCATTTTTCGGAATCAGGTCTCTGCATTGTATCCATATAGGTGATTGGATCCTCATTATTCTCATCAAGTTCGATGGGATCACCGTCCCGGACCAAGAAACCATAGTATCTGTCCGGTTGACGCGGTACTCTACCGGATCGCCTTAATGATGCAGGTACATTGGGCTCCGAATCTGATCTAATCATATCCGACTCAAGTTCAGCAATTGGTGTTGGTCCTTCTACCTGTTGAACTTCATCAAGTTCAACTTTAGAGGCAATGGTTCCTTCACCAAGGAACTCTTTTTCTAAAAAAATTACCTTAAAACTGACGAACACCTTTTGTTCATCAGCATGGTAGAAAAAATATCCTTTTGTCTCTTTGGGGTACCCTATGAATGAGCATTTGATAGACCTAGGTCCAAGTTTGTCTGTGACTAATCGTTTGACATAGGCCGGGCACCCTCAGACCCTGAGGTATGAAAGTGCTGGCATACGTCCTGTCCATATCTCATATGGAGTCTTAATTACAGACTTGGAATCCTATTTAACAGATAACAGACCGATTCGAGTGCATATCTCCAGAAGGATATCGACAAGCTAGCAAAATCCATCATGGATCGGACCATGTCTAACAGAGTCCGATTCCTCCTTTCAGACACACCATTATGCTGTGGTATTCCTGGAGGAGTCCATTGAGAGAGAATCCCATTCTCTCCTAGATATGTGAGAAACTCACTAGAAAGGTATTCTCCTCCTCGATCAGATCGAAGAGTTTTAATACTCTTTCCAGTTTATTTTTCTACTTCACTTCGGAATCATTTGAACATTTTAAATGAATCCGACTTATGTTTCATCAGATAGACATATCCATTCGGGATAGGTCATCCGTGAAAGTTATGAAGTAGAAATATCCACCTCTAGCACTGGTGCTCATGGGCCTGCATACATCAGTATGTACTAGGCCCAAAAGCTCAGTAGCTCTCTCACCTTTTCCAGTAAAAAGTGACTTGGTCATTTTACCAAGAAGACAGAACTCACAGGTTGAAAGTGATTCACAATCATTGACTTCGAAGATTCCCTCTTGAGTCAACCTGTTTATTCTGTTCTTGTTTATATGACCTAGCCTACAGTGCCATAAGTAGATATCTGACACACTATCTAATCTAGGGTGCTTGCCAGTTGAATAGACTACATTAACAGGTTGTGATAGCATATACACACCATTGTTCAAATGTCCATAAAAAATAGTAACACCGTTCTTAATGATATTACAAATTTATTTCTTTATTGAAATTTCATAATCATTTTTGGCCAGAAGGCCTACAGAAATGACATTTAAAAAGAAACTGAGACAGAAATGACAATCATTAAGAACAACGATATGGGATTCAAATACAAGTTTCAAGATTCCTAATGCTAGAACTGGAACTGATCTTCCATCTCCAACGTTCAGGAACCTCTCGCCTTGCTCGAATCTCCTACTGACCTGCAACCCTGCAATGAATTGCAAATATGGTAAGGGCTACCGGTATCCAATACCCAGTCAGTTATATCACAAATAGAAAAATTACAAGGAGTTATCATATAAATACCTTGTCCAGCAACAACTTGCTGCTTTCTCTGCCTGTTCGGGTCCAGGGAGGCAATGTACTGGGGACAGTTCCTCTTCCAGTGCCCCCGCTTCTTGCGAAAGAAGCATTCCGCTTGACTCTTATCGGGTTTGATCTTTTTGGTCTGACCCTGCATAGATGTCCCAGTCTGAACTTGCACCTTCTTCACTTTCTTCTTCTTGTTCTTCTTTCCTTTCTTAAAAGGTCGAGAACCAGAAGACGATCCTCCCACTAAGTTCACCAACTCCTTATGGGGTTGGTGATCTTTCTCAAAGTTCTGAAGCAACCTCAGTAATCCATGGTAGTTTACTTCAGGCTTTGTCAATCTATAATGAGTGAGGAATGGGAGATAAGACTTGGACAGCGAGTTCAGTATTGCATCTTTTCCAAGCTGCTCATGCAAGAGAAAGCCGAGCTTGCTCAATCGTTCCATCAGCTCGATCATGTACAATACATGATCAGTGACAGAGGCACCATCCCGCATTTTGGCATTGAAGATGGCACAACTAGTCTTGTGCCTCTCCACATCATCGAGTGTGCCAAAGGCATCCTCCAATACTTAAAGCATGTCCTTTGGCCGAGCCATCTCGAATCTGCGACTGAACTTGTCGCTCATGGCAGCCAGCATGATACAGTGCACCGTGGTCCGATCACTGAGCCACTTCTGGTAAGTGTCTCGGACTGTTCCACGTGCATTGACAGTTGGCTCCTCAGGTGCAGGATCCATTATCACACATAGGATCCGTTCATGCTCCAGGACTATCTTCAACTTTCGGTACCAGCTACCGAAGTTGGGTCCCACCAACTTATCATTGTCCAACAATGATCGGAGCGATAGGGAAGTGGCTATATATGCACAAAAAAAATCATAACCTAATTAGTAATTAATTCATTAAACCTAAAGATTTGAACTTTAATCAAAAGATTTCTTCCACTATTTTATTCGAATTGGTAGCCTCTACCTCCAATTCGAAGAATTACCCTAATTCCTTAGTAGGTACTAGAATCCACTTAGACTGCACACAAGCCCAACTTTGGTTGGCCAACCCATGTACATCTAAGGGTAGGTTCATAATCAATTATTTTTCTAAATAATTTTTAGTAATTTTAATTTTGCCCCAGAAACCTAATCAGTAGGCTTTGGCCTCCATTGTAAGGATCCGGTTAGGTCAACCATTAACATGATCATACTTGGTGTATCTAACCGACGAATGATTAAGCCCAACTTTGGTTGGCTCACCTAACCACCATTAGAGAGATACTTTCAAGTCGTCATATGATGAGTGATAATTCCATTAGTCAACAAGCACCAGGCCTTTGGGTCTGCAATGATTATTGAGTTAATGGACTCATTATCAAACACCTTAATGGGAGGCTATGACTCAGTTATCTCCATAACTTTATCATTTTAAGGACCTAATAATTTTAGATGATTTAAATAATTTAGAGGATGAGATCAGATGAACCAGCTTATCATGATCCTCCCACTGGCTTCACCAAGTCAGCTTAAGGGAGACCATTAAAAGGGCTGATCTAGGAGCACCTAAATCAGTCACACTGATTTACCTAGCTGACATGGGTCAGCTCGAATAGTCAAGTGATCCGATCAAAATATAATTTCACCAAGAGGCCAGGTAAGTTCGATCAGTGGGAGGGGCTGCCAAAGCTTGCCTTAGACACCATCAGAAATGATCAGGTAAGTGGGCTCCCAATTAAAAACCACCGGTCTGGTTTACCTTAGACACCAACTGGTTTAATTAGTTTTGATTAGATCAACCTAACAGTTCGTGCTAGACCGCTTAGCCAAGAATCAAATCTATTTGGTTCTCGTTAAAGACATGGACTTGACCAACTACAACTATTGTAATTGATCTAGAGAATTCTTGACCTAATCTAAGACAATAATTGATTAGATTTAGTCAATTCTCTAATTAAGTCCATCTTTAATCAAACCATAGGTCTAACCCAATTAATGGACCTAATTCCCACTAACCCATTAACCCAATGTGTTATGGTTTGTGTCTTAGGTTCTTCAATTCACAATCCTAGAATCTAATCAAACAACTTCTTAATTCTTAATTAAGTTTTGGGCTGAGGGTTGGGTTCGGCTTTTCAAAAAATAATTTTTATATTTATAAAATAATTTTATAATATAATTCTACCAACCATATTGCATGTTTGATTCATAATCAAGATACAAGTGAAATAAATATGAAACTACTTTAGATCTAAGCTAAACAGGTTCATGTAATTGAAATAATTTTAACTTTAAATAATTTCTTTGCACAAAAATTATTAACAAAGAGATTTTATTTTAGATTTAAATATTTTTTAAATCTAATAAATTATAAATTTAATCTAGATCATATCTAATAAATTTATGATTAAAGATAGATCTACACAAACTAGGACAACCTTTGCACTGTAAGGGGTAAACCTTATAGCAGGACAACCTTGCAGTTCGTGATTGATCTAAAATTTTAATTTTAGATTTAATAATCAGATTATAAATTAGATCTAATCTAAGAAATAATCTAAGCATGTATAAATAATCATGTAATAAAGAACCTAGGCTCTGATACCAATTGAAGGAATCAGATCTAGGATTTCAGGGTTGCATCTTGAAACTTTTTCAAGATCATACAGCGGAAGATTAAAACAAATCAAAATTTATTTTTTAAAATTAGAGAATCCTTAGATCTAAGATCCTATTACATGATTATTACATAGCATTAAATTAAAAATTAAAATATATATATACAGCATGAACTACATGTTGATCATATCAACATGTTTCTGTACTATATCTAATGTATGTATTAAACAATAGATCAGATCTATTACCTTGCAAGTTAGATGTTCTAACCTCGCTGATCTGGATTTGAGGATGATGTTGCAAGCCGCACATATGTCCAGCCTCTAGGAGTCATCCACACGAGCCCACGAATCTCGATCAGAAGTTCTGCTTCAGAAAATCAGCACAGTATGCTAGTACTGCGTTGATCCTTCTTTGATGGTTGATCAGGTGCCTCCTTCTTCTTGATTTGGACTCTTCCAAAAATGAAAAGTAGGAGAAGGAGTTTTAGATCTGAGATGCTCTCAGGAAACTCAAGATGGAGGGAGGAAAGATATGAAAATAAACAACCCTAGAAGAAGACCCTCTTCTTCTTCTCATTTTTCTCTCTAGACACCCTATCTTGTTTCTATTATATCTCCACGACCCAAAGGTCTTTCTCTCTAATTTATGGATGGCCCAAAGGTCTCTTAAATATTTGTCTTCTTCAAATATTTCATGAAGAAACTCATTTTATACAGAGAGATATGATAGAGTCCTTATCTAGGTCAAATACCTAGTCAAGGCTTATCCAAACATGGCAAGATAAGGGGTGCCCAACTCTTGAGCACCTCCTCCTTATTTTCAAGAATGGATTACCAAAAAAGGGTGCACAATATGTACCTTAAAATTCATAAAAATTTCAAAAAAAATTTGGATAAATTTGGTGCAAAATTGAAAGAGTTTTGGATTTCTAAAACTCTATCTCATAGAATTCGAAATCCAAACTTATTCCTCTTTGATTTGATCCAAACCACCTTCCATGTAAGAAAGAAGAGACAAAACCTTTTGTGAACGTGGGAGAGACCTGGGAGAAGGCTTTTGTTGCACAAAATAAGAGGGGATTGGAGTTGAATGAGAGAGAGGGCGTGGGGAAGGCTTATATTGCGCAAGGTGGAATCCTAGTCTTACTAGGATTCTATCTTATGACTTGTTTTAATTTGGTTTCTCAAACCAAATCAAACCAAAATTAGATCAACCCAATTAAAATAGGTCTTAACCCAATTAAGAATCTAATTTAATCAGATTAAATTAGATTTAAATCTAATTTAATTTTCTAATCAAATTAGAAATTAGATTGACCCAAGTCCTAGTTGAACTAGGACTAGTTTTTTCTTACACTTGGCTTATCCAATAAACCAATTGGACTTGATCCAATCAAGTCCAAACTAAATCTAATTAAATCATATTTAATTAGACTTAATCTCAGCCCATTGGCTTAATCAAATTAAGCCAATTAGCAATCGAATTGCTAATCGATCCTCCTGCAACACTTGCACTGGGTTAAATGTCAATCGTATTGATCATTTAACCCTAGAATGATTCTTAATCATTGATCAACCATCCGATCGGATCATAAACTCTAATGTGTGTGACCTCATAGGTTCGAACCTAAGCCGGTAGCATAGGAACAAATTTTTGTACCAATCGAAGTGACCATCTAGCAATGGTACCCGACGATCAGATAGGTCGAATGTGTAGAACAACATCTTTAGAACCCTGCGGATATAGTTTTCATATAATTCATCCCCTTGACCAAAATGATCATAGGATACCCCAGAGTTCAACTGTCAACTCTGATCAGGTTGTCCACATTGTATTTCAAAATATCAAATCCATCTGATGGAGCCTTGGCCAAGGTTTTGCTAAATTGAAATACAGCGACTCATTCTTCTCCAAGTCTTGGAGTGGTCAATCCCATCTCGATCACACTCTGACTTCGCAAGTACTTGACTGTATCCAGAAGCCTTCCATCCCTGAATTAGAAATTCAGTTAGTCCAGTACCAAAGCACAGTGAGTTGCTTGCAAGTTACTGAGGCGATCTCAGGTCTAAGGGACACTTATACCTATATCCCATTAGAGACATTCTCGATAGCAGAATACTCTGGAGTTAGTCACGTTCCATGATGATGTACCAATACATCTCATCTGTATGCCATACCAGTGTCTCCACACTCTTTGGTTAAGAGGATAACCAACCCATATGGCCTACAGCGACCTATGCTCGATAGAAGCTGTCGTCCTTATTAACAGCCTATCATTTGGTCGTGAACTATTTTAAGGACTAATCGATAAATCATCTCTTTATCGAATCTAAATAGTCCTAAGGACTTCATCATAACAACGGAGTTCATTTAAAGATGAAAGCTTATGATGAAAATACCAAATATATTTTATTTATTAACAAATCAATTACAATACTTGGTTGCTCAACCGTCAACAGCTTGACGATTGGCTTTTTGGGATACATTTTCGAACATTTGATATTTTGAAATACAATGTGGACAACCTGATCAGAGTTGACAGTTGAACTCTGGGGTGTCCTATGGTCATTTTGGTCAAGGGGATGAATTATATGAAAACTATATCCGCATGGGTTCTAAGGATGTTGTTCTACACATTCGACCTATCCGATCGTTGGGTACCATTGCTAGATGGTCACTTCGATTAGTATAAAAAATTATTTCTGTGCTACTGGCTTAGGTTCAGACCTATGAGGTCACACACATTAGAGTTCATGATCTGATCGGATGGTTGATCAACGATTAAGAATCATTCTAGGGTTAAATGATCAATACGATTGACATTTAACCTAGTGCAAATGTTGCAGGAGGATCGATTAGCAATTTGATTGCTTATTGGCTTAATTTAATTAAGTCAATGGGCTGAGATTAAGTCAAATTAAATATAATTTAATTAGATTTGGTTTGGGCTTGATTGGATCAAGTCTAATTGGTTTATTGGATAAGCCAAGTACAAGAAAAAACTAGTCCTAGTTCAACTAGGACTTGGGTCAATCTAATTTCTAATTTGATTAGAAAATTAAATCAGATTTAAATCTAATTTAATCTGATTAAATTAGATTCTTAATTGGGTTAAGACCTATTTTAATTGGGTTGATCTAATTTTGGTTTGATTTGGTTTGAGAAACCAAATTAAAACAAGTCATAAGATAGAATCCTAGTAAGACTAGGATTCCACCTTGCGCCACATAAGCCTTCCCCACGCCCTCTCTCTCATTCAATGCCAATCTCCTCTTATTTTATGCAATAAAAGCCCTATCCTAGGTCTCTCCCATGTTCACAAAAGGTTTCCTCTCTTCTTTTTTACATGGAAGGTGGTTTGGATCAAATCAAAGAGGAATAAGTTTGGATTTTGAATTCTATGAGATAGAGTTTTAGAAATCCAAAACTCTTTCAATTTTGTAACAAATTTATCCAATTTTTTTTAAAATTTTTATGGCTTTTAGGGTACATATTGTACACCCTATTCTGGTGATCCATGCACAAAAATAAGGAGGAGGTGCTCAAAAGTTGGGCGCCCCTTATCTTGCCATGTTTGGATAAGCCTTGACTAGGTATTTGACCTAGATAAAGACTCTATCATATCTCTCTATATAAAATGAGTTTCTTCATGAAATTTTTGAAAAAGATAGAAATTTGAGAGATCTTTGGGCCATCCAAAAATTAGAGAGAAAGACCTTTGGGTCATGGAGATATAATAGACACAAGATAGGATGTCTAGAGAGAAAAATGAGAAGAAGAAGAGGGTCTTCTTCTAGGATTGTTTGTTTTCATATCTTTTCTCCCTCCATCTTGAGTTTTCTGAGAGCATCTCAGATCTGAAACTCCTCCTCCTACTTTCCATCTTTGGAAGAATCCAAATCAAGAAGAAGGAGGCACCGATCAACCATCAAAGAAGGATCAGCGCAGTACTAGCATACTGTGCTGATTTTCTGAAGCAGGACTTCTGATCGAGATTCGTAGGCTCGTGTGGATGACTCCTAGAGGTCGAACGCATGTGCGGCTTACAACATCATCCTCAAGCCCGGATCAGTGAGGTTAGAACGTCAAACTTGCAAGGTAATAGATCTGATCTATTGTTTAATACATACATTAGATGTAGTATAGAAATATGTTGATATGATCAACATGTAGTTCATGCTATATTTATATATTTTAATTTTTGATTTAATGCTATGTAATAATCATGTAATAGGATCTTAGATCTAGAGATTCTCTGATTTTAAAAAATAAATTTTGATTTATTTTAGTCTTCCGCTGTATGATCTTGAAAAAGTTTCAAGATCTAACCCTGAAACCCTAGATCTGGTTCCTTCATGAAGAATATCCTTAAGTACTTAAGAAGGATTAAGGATTTATTTTTGATCTTTGGAGGAGACTCTGAGTTGCGAGTTGAAGGATATACTAATTCAGACTTCATGTCTGATCTTGATGATAGAAAGTCTACATCAGGGTATGTATTCATTTGCAATAATGGTACAGTTAGCTGAAAGAGTTTTAAGCAATCCATCATAGTAGATTCAACCATGGAGGCTAAATATATTGCTGCTTCGGATGCTGCAAAGGAAGGTTTCTAGTTCAAAAAGTTCATTGCAAAGCTTAGGATCATGACATCCAATGCCATACCACTGTACTGCGACAACAATAGAGCTATGGCACTTGCTAAAGAGTCAAGGTCTCATCAGAAATCAAAGCACATCGAACGGTATTATCATATCATACGTGACTACCTCGATAAGAAATATGTCGAGGTACGAAGAGTAGACTCCATGAATAATGTGGCAGACCCGCTTACTAAGCAGCAGAGCTAACCAAAAATGGAAGTCCACCTTGAAAAGATGGGACTTAGATTTATGGCCAATTAACTTTAGTCCAAGTGGGAGATTGTTAGATGTATATCTTAGAAGTCAATATGGCTGACACTTTGTAATCAAACTAGGGCATAATTTTGTACTTAATATATTGATATGATCAATAAAAGGATAAATTCTTTTTCATTCAAGTATAATATTTTTTGGGATAGATGGGTCTCTAATCTATTGTGTAGAGACATAGGACGACGAGTATGAATGATTGTTAGAGAACAACTAGCACTGAGCGTGACCATACGAGAGATCACATGGATTTTTATTTAATCGTTAGTGATTATCTCGATGCTGTAGTTGTGTGTCTAGTCCTTTGACTTGAGATGGTACTATTGCTCACAGTGAGGCTGTTGGAGTTTGATTGATATATAAACATAGGTTTCAATGAGTCCTTGTAGTGGATATTGATGATAGTTAGTCTATTGTAGGAGTAGGATGTACATCAAGATAGGATCTATCATCCTTGATAGAAAGGAGTAGTCCTATAGAATTTGAGAAGCTAAGTCCATGAATTTATGGTCACAATAAAGTAATTGATGAAAAAAAAATTTCATAGACATCACATCTAGACTTGAGCTAATCAAATCTATCATATGACTGATGTTGAGCTTTGATGATTTATCCATGACCTGCCATCTAGTCGAAACTCATGATAGAGAGACTGAATCACACGTTAACTAATCGGTTCATTTCAGTTCTACTAGATTGTCACTATATCTACTAGGTGTCACTGATGGATTGTGAAAGCTCACTAGGATTGTTTTGGATCAATAATCTTTGATTGGGTTAGAGTAAAATTGTTTCAACCCATTGAAAAGAGTTTCAATGATATAATGATATAGATCATTGCATATCTTACTACTAGATAGAATTGAACCTATGAGGTCACACAACAAAGGGATCATGCCTGAAATTAGTAATTGAGCTTATGAAGTGTTAATTGGGTTTAAAGAAATCCATTGAGTTCATGGTAACCTTGCTAGCACATGGTTAGACCCAATTCCTCTTTCAGTTAGGATTACTTATTTGATAAGTTAATTTTAACTTAATTATCTGCTGATTACCTACATGAATAAGATTCATGAGACTCCAATTGTTGGGTGTTTAAGGTTATGGATCACATAAATTAAAGATGCAAGTCCCTTATGAATCTCCTTGATAGTTATTATGGGGTGCCACTTTGAATTGTTCAATTTGGATGTGTCCATTGATTAGAGGGCCTTTAGTTCTCATATGGGGTGTCTCTTGGGTGCAAAAGAGAATGTCTAATTATGGGTGCAAGGGCTTCAATAGTTGGCGCTTAATGGGCTTCCTAATGTAAGTTGGATAACTAAAGTTAATAGGAATCCTAATGCAAGTAGGACTTGTATTATATGATTGAATATGATTTAATCTTTGTGCCCATAAAAGGAGACCTCCCCTGAGGTCCTAAGACTATCCAAGCCTCCCCCTCTCCACATCCAAAAAGCTCCCCACACCCCTCTCCCTTCTCCCTTTCTCTTCTTCTCCCTTGGGCATCCCATACACGCCCCATACTTGGGACGCGCGTCCTAAGTATTGCACACACCCAAGGTGTTGGGTGGCCCTTCATTTGCTGGTTGTTAGTCTCTCGTAGCACTACAAGGCAAGGAGAAAGGCTAGAGAGGAAGAAAAGATAAGGATCAAGAAGAAAGATCAAACGTTGATCGCGATCCAGGTTTCATTCAGATTCAACAGGCTGAATTTTGGAGAATCAAAATTCAAATCTTAAAGGGCTGTTCCAGGCTGATCTTGAGTGGATACTCGTAGAGGTTGGATATTTGTGTGGCTAAAAGAAAGCCTCATCTCTTCCAGATCTAGATTTGAAGAAAGAGATTGCGAAATAGGTATGTGATTTGATCACAATTTAAATTTTAGCATATATCAATTTCAGCACATGAAATAGATCAATGTGGTTTTATATTTTTATGCATATAAAATTCAGATTAAAATTATTTTAATCTTATTCTCCACTGTAATATTTAGAAAATTAAATTTTTGAAATTCATATGTATACTTCAAACCCCAAACTTCAACATCACATTGCCTCACTGGATCTGTATTCATTCAAACATACAGGGATAAATACAGGATATTTGTCTACTCAGAGATCTTGGGCTTCATTTCAATAATGGTTTGGCTATACTTGACTAGTTTGATAATACTCCACAAAGTTAGCTCTTCAATACCATTTTCTGATTATCAATACAAGTACACAGATACAGAAATTTTTACTTCACTATGGAGGTTACTATGCATGTTCTTTATTCAAATCAGACATTGTCTAAATTAGTGGATGGATGGTGATAATTGTTACAGGGTCTCGAGATTTCCTCTCCAAAGATGCAGTTCTGTGTCAAGTCCTCTATTTAAATCAGCCAACGTCCTCTTTTCGGCTCTATGGTTTTTGACTGTTTTCTTTTCCATCTTTTTTAAGCAGTGTGTATATGTTGATATGGTGTCTCAAACAAATGTCAGATTTGCTAACTTCATTTTTGGTGTAATGTTTTGTGGCTTGCTGGTCTACATTCCTATCTCCTTCCAGCAGGCCTTTTGGGGCATATGTGTCCATTGTACTTTTTGTATCCTACTTTTGTTCAAAGGTTGCTTTATACTTCACCAAAAAAATGAATTGTAAGAAGTATTTTGAGTTTGTCTATTTTGTGCAGTATTTGTATTTTTATTTTAAAGTTGAATTTATTTTTTTTAATTTGATTTATGGGATGTTATTACTGTTTTCAGAAAGTATCAATAAGAAAATTATTGATTTATATGGATGATTTTATTAAGAGCACTTTTTAATTTCATAATTTTGATTGTAGGATGTATTATTTTATAATATACTAATAAATATTCAATATATATTTCAAATAGATTCTATACAGGTTAAATAAAATAATGATATTTAATCATTCAAAATAGCTATCACTAGTATATAAAATGTCATAAACAGATATTTTAAAAATTCAACTATAAAGATATTACTAACATGTGAAAATGTCAATAAATCTATCATTATGATTTAGATCTTTTTTTATTAACATTTTTTTAGTACCCTCATTTAATGTTTAATAGCATTTTGTAGTGCTGCTATTTATTCCATTCCCTTTTATCTTATTATTGGGTGGCATTTTTTAGTGCTGCTATACAATTTAGTAGCATTTTAAAAATATTGATAAATATTTCAAAAATTTGATATAATAAATAATTTATGAGTATTCATATAATTGCTATGGATTTACAATATTTTACCAGCACTTGTAGATGCCACTAATTAATATTTAGTAATATTTTGATGTGCAGCTATTAGTTACATTCTCTTTTATTTTTTTTATACATGATAGTTTTTTGATGTGGTTAATTGAATTTGCAATAATGCTAAAATGTTGGTAAATATTAAAAAAATACTACTATAAATAGTCTTTTAGCAGCACAATGATAATGTCGTCGGTTCATGTTGATGAATCAACGATATGATTATCGATGACATTAGCTTGACATTTGATAAAAGTGTCGCTTAAGATATTAGCAGTATTATTTCTTACTTTTAGTAGCACTTTTTTATGCATAAAGACCTATTTTCTTGTAGTTATAATTCAATAATTACTGAAGATGTTCTCTTTGAAGCTCACTTAATTAATTACATTTTATTTCTCTCTCTTTATCTTGCTCAAGGATTTTTAATACCCCCTATCAAGAACTTGAGTTTTTCTCTTTTCTTCATTCTTGAATCACTTTTTTAATTAATTTCATGACTTAAATATACTTAAATTTGGTTGGAGGATTAGTTGTTGGAACGGTCAAATTAGTCATTAGAAGTTGGATTTATCTGTTAGAAGCTTATAGAAAAACTAGTTGATAGGCTGTTAGGTGCTCAAGGTTCGCTTCATTGTTTATTCATTAGATGTATGCCCTAAAAGCTAATCTGATTGACATATTATATTTATTTTAGGACATAAATTTATACTTGACTTATTTATTCATTAATAAAATTTGATATTTTCTATATCATTCTTGTGTTATGTGTCCTTAAATTATTTAAGAAATTAATAAGATGACGATACATATTCTCAAGAGTTGAGAATTTGAGGTGTGGATCATTGATGGTTAATTTTTAAATTGCTCCCTATCGATTGATCATCACGGAAAGGGTAATTGATTCGATGAGATTGGTGCACAGATCACTTTCCTCTGGATAGACGAGTTTTGAGTCTATCATATGGGGATATTAAAGCGAGAGTGCAGGTGATTATTAGAGAACATCGGTATCGAGCATAATCAGTACAAGAAGTCACTTGAATTTCTACTCACTCATCGATGACTTTTTTGATGCTATAGTAGTGTGTGGTTCTTTGATCTGCGGTGCTTCTACTATTCATAGTGAGGTTGTTGTAGTTTGATAGCACATTCACTTGATCTCCTAGTCATATGGACTACAATAGGTTCATTATAGGAGTAGAATATATACTTAAATGAGATCTATCGATCGTAATAGTTAAGAGATAGTCCTATGTGATTTATGATGTTGAGTTCTTAAGACCGTGGCCATGATGATATGATTAATGAAAAAAGATTTCCATGGAATCTCATGATTTTAGTTTGAGCTGATTAAATTTTATATATAACAGATGATGGGGTTTGATAAGTTTTCTATAACCTCCATCTTATCGAAACTCACGATAGAAAAACTAAATCACATGTTAACTATACCTAAAGATTCAGACTCTTCCATTCTATTGGTTGCCACTACATGCTGTTAGGCATCACTGGTAGATTTTGAGATCCATGAGAATTGATTGATGGTCAATAATTCTTATTGGATGAGGTAAAATTATTTCAATATATTGAAAGAAGTTTCAATAATATTTATGATAAAAATCATGATATGTCTCACTACCGAATAGAATAGAATCTACTGGATCACACACAAAAGAAGTTTTGATTTGATCGAATAATTTAATTGCAAATTTGATTCATAAATGGATCCAATATCAATATGATTGATGATTAGATCGAGTTGTAAAAGTTACAAGAGAGGACTTACTAAAGGTTAGTGAGTTAGTAAAAGAATAATTAGCAAATGTTACTGAATTAATTATTAATTATTTGATTTGATCATTTAATTAAAGATTGGGCTTAATACAAATTAAATTAGATTTAATTTGGTTTATTTTAGGTCTAGTCCTAGTCAAAATTAGATCTGACTAAATCTAATTGAATTTGGACTTAGAGTAGATTCAAACCAAATTCAATTAGGATTAAAAATTGAGTTCTCAAATGGGCTGAGATTTTCTCTCATCCCACACACCTAAAAGAGAAGAGGGTGCAAGAGGGGCCACGCCCCCTCTTATGCGCACGTGAAAAATAAGAAGAAAGAAAGTGGGGTGCATCCCAGGGTTGGATGCACACCCCTAGGATTCTCTCTCCACTCTCTCTTATCCATTTATCTTAATCTGGTTTTTTAAAGTTTGAATTTGATTCAAACTTTAAAAATTTGAATTTGATTCAAAAATCAAAAGGATTGATAGATAGATAAGGGTGTGGGGTTTATAAATAAGGAAAGGAGGAAGTGATGAAGTAGATTTTAATAGCCCCCTCTTCTCCTCTTCTTGCCATCCAAGAGGAAGAATCTTCTTCTTCCTCTCCTCTTCCATCCTCTCCACAATAGTATTCTTTCTATTTTTTTGAGAAAAAGGGAGAGAAACCTGCAAGGGAGCTAGCACCCCAATGGTCTTTGGATTTTTCTGATTAAGATCAACCCCGTGTGGATATCTATAAAGGCTGGATGCTTGTGCGGCTTCAAGAATCCTCAAAGATATCTATGGATTTCAGATCTCGGTGAAAAACTATCTGTACAAAGATAAAGATCAGATCTTTATTAGGTTAGATCTTAATTTTATCAATGTAATAATGATGTCTAAAATTGAGATATAATTTTCATGCATGCTTAATTAGATTAATAGTGTTTAGATCTGAAATTTTTTTTTACTACATATTTATTTTAAAAATTCTGCATGCATGCTTGCCACCATATGATGGTTAACGTTCAAGTGACATTAGAACCATCTTACTATTGCAAGATTAAGATCTAGATTTTAGATTTAAAAATCTACTTTCAGATATGAAATTCTAAATTTTAATATTCCTAAGATTAATTTTGGACCTAAAAAATTATTTTCAAGATCTAAAATCAAGAAGATTTGATGATCATGAGATTATTTTTAGATCTGAAATTCAGATTTCAAATGATCAGGAGATAAATTTTAAGATCTAAAAAATCTATTTTTAGATCTAAAATTTAGATTTTGATGTTCATACAATTATTTTCAAGATCTAAAAATCTATTTTTAAATCTGAAAAACTGATTTCTTATGTTCATGCATTTAAAATTTTGTATCTAATCTTCATATGATCTGAATTTTACTTTTATTGTATATTCATGCATGAGATGATGTTTATAGATAGAGACCCATCTTGATATGATCTATATTGGTATGGATGTTTTCAAATTAAAGTAATTTGATTAAACATAAGATAAGATTTTATAAGTCAATCTAAGATCATCCTAAAATAAGGTTATCTTGGCATAACGATGAAAGCCCATTATACTGGCAAGTTGTCTTATGATGGAAAGAGATTGATGAGGTAAAACATCATAAAAAATTTAACATGAATATAAGATTATTCTATTTTGATTATATGATAATCGTATGAGTATTTTTCATGGATACATGTAGTGATCTCTATGAATCACTACAATCCTTAAAATAGGGTGTATCATGAACACACACCAAATTGGTTTATAATTTTGTAATTTGTGGTGGCAAAAAACTAATGGGCTGAATTGATTTGAAATTGATTGATCAATTGCTATCTAAAGCAATTGATAGAATGGTGGTTACTTAATTAGGACTGCTGCTTATGCATGGGGAGCCTCTCCTCAATCTTAAACTTATCTGGTCAATTTGATTGATTAAGTTTCTTTGGGTGTCTAGTGTTGAGTTCACTACATATGTTACATTTGCATCATGATTTCGGTCTTAATGAACTAAGTCAAGATCTCTCAAGTAGATTTATGGTAATTGTGGATTTATATTGGATGTAAATTAAACAATTAAAATGATGAGATCTAAATTAAATTTCCTTGCACATATTAAGTCTAGCAGTCTTCTACTATTGTAGATGTGCGGACGCCTTCATGGTGCTGATTGTTCTCGGCTAGATACAATGGTTTAGTTGTACCAAAGGGTACAACCACTCTATTAAAATGAGATGTTATAGGGTGAAGATGGGATTGGGCCTAATATCTGTTAGGTGAGAGACCCAATGATGGCTTTGCCCTTGTGTTGAATGGTGGGTCTGACTTAACTAAAAAATGAGGCTAATATCTATTAGGTGAGATCTTCATGACTTAGAGATCAAATATCACTACAATATGCTTGGGAAGTATTGGACAAGAGTTGTTCCCTCATCGATATGTGTGTCATCAATATCTGTCAGGTGAGGTATGTGTATATTGTTAGAAAATATACCTCAAGATTCAGTCCATACTAAACCCACAGTGAGGTCTAAGATGACGAATGAAGTCCAACGAGTCCAAGAACAGTCTAAACGAAGTCCAGATAGCGAAGATACGTGCGAATGAAGCTCGGTGCAGCGGCATGGACCACAAGGTGGTGGAGGCCAACGGACGTGCACATAGAAGCGCACCGCCCAGCCTGTTAGGTGGGCCCAGTGTGGGCACGCATGCAAGCACCTAGGCCCAGCATCCCATGTGGTCCACCATAGATCGCAGGGTGTTGGGTGGTCCATGGAGGCCATGTGGATCGATCACGCGGTCCACACACGATCCATGGGTGATTTTGCATGATCCGATGACTTTGGAGTGAGCAATTCATGATCGGATGGCTAAAGATGACTTCGGGCATGATCAGACTTGATCTGAGGCTATAGTACATGATCAAACAGCTCTGGGGTGAGCCGATCATGATCAGACGGCCACGGATGCTTCTAAGGTTGATTGAGACTCAATATTCCTAGTGTAACAGTATTTTTGAGATTTTAGAGCCTATATAGCTCTGATTGATAAGCTGTTTATTACGTTAGATAGCTAGTGATATCCTGGAGGTACATAAAGACTTCAAAAGAAGTTTTAGAGAGATTTTATAAGAGGTTTGGGGCTTCTTATTAGGAGACTTGTACAAGGGTTGAGTGGTGAGTTCCTCTTATATCGATTATGTTTTATTCTCTCATAGTGAAGTTTGCATGTCTCGTGGAGGTAGGCTTGAGGCCAATCCATATATTTATATTATATTTTTTATTTTATTTTTTCTTGCTTCCTACTGCATCGCGTGGTATTGGATTGTGCATAATAATTGGTATCAGAGCTAGGTGGTACCAGAACATAGATTGCGGTAGTGGTGAAAAAGATTGAAGATAGAGAAGACAAGCTCAATCAAGATGGAGATCAACAGGTTTGATGAAAAGAGTAATTTCTTCTTATGGTAGGCAAGGGTGAAGGACGTGCTCATCCAGCAAAGGTTGATCGATGCTCTCTTGTATGAAGAGAAGCTGACTACCATGGAGGTATAGGATTGACGGCTTCAGATACAAATGGTGAGTACGATCCGCTTATATCTAGCAGATGAGTGGTGATCCATGTGCTTGGCGAGACTTCTCCGACGATGTTGTGATCGAAGCTCAAAGAGTTGTACATAAAAGTCTCTCACCAACACCCTCTTTCTCTGGAGGTAATTCTACCAGCTATGGATGACTGAGGGACAGAGCGTGCAGGAGCATCTCAACCATTTTTAGAAGATCCTCACCGACCTTCTCAATGTTGGTGAGAAAGTTGAGGAGAAGGTCAGGGCATTGGTCTTGCTAGCATCGCTTCTCCGTTCGTATGAGCCTTTGGTAACTTCTCTTCTAGTGGAGAAGATCACCATCAAGATGGATGAGGTCATCATGGCGATTCTCCAGAATGATGTTCTCAGAAGGGAGAACCTAGCTTCGAGCTCAGACAGTAGTTCAGCTTTGGTGGTTTCTGGAAGAGCAGGAGGTGGCAGACAGAGTGACAGAAGATCACGACGAGGGTAGTCTAAGTCCAGAATGCGGGACTTGAGCAATATCAGATATTATTGATGTGATGAGTTGGGGCATCTAACCAGAGATTGCCCTTAACTCAGGGACTAGATGAGGGGTACTGTAGCGACAGCCAATAGCGAGTCAGAGGGTGATGCTCTGAAGATATCTAAGAGATATCTACTTCTTTCCAATAGTGGATTTTAGATTTTGCACGCACCTATCATGTATGTTGCAGAAAGACACAGTTTGACTCTTTGGAGAGTAGTGAGGGCACTATTTATCTGTCAGATGGATCGAGCTGTACGATCAGAGGCATCGGGATGGTCAGCTGGAGGATACATTATGGTGAGTGAAAAGATTGGGGGAGGTCTGTACATATCTAATTTCAGACAGAATCTTATCTCACTAAGCAAACTAGATTCGAGAGGCTACAAGATGGTAGCTGATGAATGAATCCTGAAGGTGTTGCATGGCGATAGAATTATTCTAGAGGAGAAGAAGAGGATAAGAAGATATTACTACCTGGCAAAGAGCCCAATGCGAGGTGGAGCTTCAAGAGCCAGGAGAAGCCTAGAGTGAGGTGGAGCTTCAAGTGGAGGTGGATCGGGCATGAGATGCGAGACTCGGGAGGACAAGAGGTGACATTGCAAAGTGAAGTTTCAATTGCTGCAGGAGACTTCTTCGAGTAGATCTTTGGACAGAGTGGATATAGCCCATGATGGAGGTGGGATCGAGCAATTTAGCTTGATTTCCACAATTTTCCATCCATGAAACAGTAGGCATACCCTAGGGCATGGGGATGAGACAGATCATAGGCTCTCAGAGATAGATAGAGATCGAATATCAAATCGAGATGAAGATTCTTAGAAAATATATCTTAAGATTCGATCCATATTAAGCCCATAGCAAGGTCTAAGATGATGAACGGAGTCCAACGAGTCCAAAAATAGCCCAAACAGAGTCCAGAGGATGAAGATATGCATGAAAGAAGCTCGAAGCAGTGGCACGGACCATGAGATAGTGGAGGCCAGTAGTGGTGCAACTAGGCCCGATGAATGCACGTATGCACATAGAAGCGCATAGCCGCACGCACGGGCCAACCCAGCACACGTGTGGGCACCTAGGCCCAGTGCCCTATGCGGTCTATCAAGGACCGCAGGGTGCTGGGTGGTCCATGGGGGCTGCATAGATCGATCACATGGTCCACGCATAGTTCACGGGTGATTTTGTGCGATCTGATTGCTCTGGAGTGACCCGTTCATGATCAGATGGCTGAGGATGACTCCAGACTTGATTAGGCTTAATTTGAGGCTATAGTGTATGATCAAATGATTTTGATGCGAGCTGATCATGATCGGACAGTCACAGATGATTCTTGAGTTGATTGAGACTCAATATTCCTAGTGTAATAATATTTTTGAGATTTTAGAGCCTATATAGTTTCGATTGATGAGTCGTTTATTATGTTGAGTAGCTGGTGACATTCTGGAGGGTACAAAGGCTTCAAGAGAGGTTTCAAAAAGCTTTTGTGAGGATTTTGGAACTTCTTGTTGAGGGTCTTTTATATAAGATTGAGTGATGAGTTTTTCTTGTATTGATTGTATTTTATTTTCTCGTAGTGAGCTTGCATGCCTCGTGGAGGTAGACTTGAGGCCAATCAATATATTTGTATAGTGTTTCTTGCTTTGTTTCTTCTTTTTTCCTACTGCACCACATGGTACTGGATCCTGCACAACATATATCAGTGGGACCAAAGTACCCACTTGAAATTCTAGTCGCAAAAAGCTTCCATTTCTCTATCAGAGTAGTGTAAGAGATTCAAAAAATAGTGAAAAGAATGCTTGTTTTAAAAGATCATTAAATAAATTAGAATCTCTTCTCTCTGCAGTTCACCATGTCAGCTTCCAATCCTTTAGCTTAAATTTTTGAGTCCAATCGATTAACCAGAATGAACTATAAAGATTGGCTTAGGAATCTCATAATAGTTCAAAACTTTAAAATGATAGGCTATGTACTTGACCAGGAATCTCATGTTTTATCAAACCATCTAACTGTTGAACAACGAACATCATTTGAAAAATAGATGGATGACGATAATAAGGTTAAGCTCTATATCTTGGCATTAATGTCTAATGAACTCCAATGCTAGTACGAGGATACGCAAACTATCAGGGTAATGATAACTCATCTACAAGAGTTGTATGGTGAGCAAAATCGGACTACACACTTTGAAGTATCTAAGAGACTCTTTAATACTAAGATGCATGATGGATAGTCGGTCCATGATCATTGTCTAACAATGATTAAAGATCTGGAAGAGCTTGAGAAGCTTGGTATGACCATGCATAAGAAACTGCAAGTAGATTTGATCCTGCAATCCCTTTCTAGTTCATATGAATAATTTATAGTAAACTATCATATGAATAAGATTGATAGTATTTTGTTTGAATTGTTGAATATATTAGTGACCACTAAGAAAACTTTGAAAAGTTTAAGGGACACTATTCTTACTGTAGAACAGATATCTACATCTAAGAGAAAGATTTACTTGGAAGAAGAAGAAGCCTGTGAAGAAGCAAAAACAAGAAAGCAAGCTAAAGAAGGACAATCCCAAGAAGATGGCCGACAAAAAAAAATATTTTCACCATAATGTTGACAACCATTGGAAGAGAAATTATCCTGCATATCTAGAGAGCTTGAAGAAAAAGAAAGGAGATATATTTTTTGAAGGTATGTCAGATCTGCTCGTTATTGAATCAAATCTAACAATTTTCTCTACTTCTAGTTGGATCATAGACTCTAGTTCTAGTGTTCATTTCTATGTAGGATCTGGTAGAGAGTAGAGGGCTGAGGGAAGGTGAAACGATCCTTCAAGTTGGTAATAGAGCAAGAGTTACTACTGCAGTCGTTGGCATCTATCCTCTGCAATTATCGTCATGATATATTTTAGTTCTTAGAGACTATTATTATATACCTGCTGCTAGCAAGAATTTGATTTCTGTATCTATACTAGCATAGAATGAATACAATTTTAATTTTAATAAAGACTACTGTTCTATTTATTTCAGAAATAAAGTGGTTGCATGTGATTTTTTAATTAATAGTCTCAACCATTTACATGTTGATGTATCCGTGAACATATCTAAGTAGATAGTGAGTACTGTAGGATCTAAGAGACTTAAAGATGAGATAAACTATAGATATATGTGGCACCTCAGATTTGGTCATATTAGAAAGGATAGAATAAACAAATTGAAAATAGATGGGATGCTTGGCTCATTAAATTTTGAGTTATATCCAGTTTGTGAATCATGCCTTCAAAAAAATAATCAAATTATCCTTTGTAGGACATGAAAAGAGGACCACTGAGATACTTGTTCTGTTACATACTGATGTGTATGGCCCATTCGATGTGCAGGCTAGGAATGGTTATCTCTACTTCATTATCTTTATCGATGACTACTCATGATATGGGTATGTGTATCTTATGAGACACAAATCTAAAGTCTTTAAAAAGTTTAAAGAACTCAGAAGTGAAGTAGAAAAATAAATTGAAAAACTTCTTAAGATTCTTCGATCAGATCGAGAAGGAGAATATCTTAGTAAAAAATTTTAGAATTATCTCAAAAAAAATGACATAGTCTTACAATGGATACCTCCTGGTACACCATAACTTAATGAGGTATCGAAAAGGAGGAACAAGACCCTATTGGACATGATCCGATCCATGATGAGCTTCACAGACTTATCTTTATTTTTTTAGAGACATGCTTTACTTTCTACAATCTATTTATTAAATATAGTATCCTCTAAATTTGTTCCTACTATATCATATGAAATGTGGCATGGTAAGAAACCAAATCTCGATCATCTTAAGATTTGGAGATATCCAATCTATGTCAAAAGATAACTGGTAGATAAGTTAGAGACTAGATCAATGAGAGCTTGTTTTATAGAGTATCTTAAAGAGTCATTAGGATATTATTTTTACTTCCTAAAGGATCACAATGTGCTTGTAAGCTGAGATACCACATTCTTGAAAAAGTAGTTTATCCAAGATGAAGGTAGTGGGAGGCAAATTGAGCTCGAAGAGAAAGTCTTTGAAGAGCAACAAATTATAAATCATTTAGAACTTATTCATACTAAGTCAGTAGATGCTGTTCCTCCACCATCTCATAGATCTAGTAGGATCTTCTATCCTCCTGAAAGATACATAGGTATGATTATGGAG
Source organism: Elaeis guineensis (assembly GCF_000442705.2). Classification (NCBI taxonomy): domain Eukaryota; kingdom Viridiplantae; phylum Streptophyta; class Magnoliopsida; order Arecales; family Arecaceae; genus Elaeis; species Elaeis guineensis. The sequence goes on along the minus strand of NC_025997.2, from coordinate 94,492,834 downwards.
GATGTAAAAAAAATATTCCTCATAGGAGATAGAAAACATGGAGATGATCCTAGAATCTATAATGAGGTGATGTCGAACATCAACTTCGAGAAGTGGTTAAATGCCATGAAGTCAAAAATTGACTCCATGCATTCCAACCATGTATGAATCTTAGTAGATCCGCTAAAGAGTATAGTACTTATTGGATGTAAATGGATCTATGAAAGAAAAATAGGTATAGATGGAAAGGTAGAGACCTATAAAGCTAAACTTGTAGGAAAAGGTTATAGTCAATACGAAGGTATTGACTATTAGGATTTCTTTTGCCTATGGTCATACTAAAATCCATCTGCACACTACTTGCTATTGCAGCTTTTTATGATTATGAGATATGGAAGATGGATGTGAAAACTATATTTCTGAATGGATATCTTGAAGAAGATATATATATGAAACAGTCTTTAGGTTTCACTTTTGGTGATGGTGATCACAACATCTACAAGCTGCATAGATTCATATATAGATTGAAACAAGTATCTGAAAGTTGGAATACTCATTTCAATGATGCAGTCAAATCGTTTGATTTCATTAAGAATGAGTAAGAATCTTATATCTTTAAAAAGATTAATAAAAGTACTGTTACATTCTTCGTATTGTACATAGACGGCATCCTCCTTATTAAGAATGATATTCTCATGCTGACTTTGGTTAAGAGTTGATTGTCTATGAAATTCTCCATGAAAGACCTAAGAGAGACATTCTATATTCTCAAAATAAAGATCTATAGAGATAGATCTAAGAGGATGCTTGAGCTTTCATAGAAAATGTACATAGAGGAAGTGCTGAAAAAGGTTTAGCATGAAAAACTTTAAAAGAAGAGTATTACCCCTTAGGCATGATATTTATCTCTCCAAGAAAATGTGTTCCAATACATCTAAGGAGATACAGTACATGAGCAAGATCGCTTATGCTTTGGCTATAGGGAGCCTCATATATGCCATGTTATGTACACAACCTGATATAGCTCTTGCTTTAAGTGTCACAAGTAGATATCAGCCAAATCCAGATAAAAGATATTGGATAGCTACGAAGAACATCCTTAAGTACTTGAGAAGAACTAAGAATTTATTCTTAGTCTTTGGAGGAGGATCTGAATTGAGGGTTGAAGGATATACTGATTTAGACTTTATGTCTGATATTGATGATAAAAAGTCTACATTAGGATGTGTGTTCTTGTGTAATGGTGGTTCGACAAGTTGGAAAATTTTCAAGTAATCAATCATTTCAGACTCTACTATGGAAGTTGAGTATATCGCTGCCTTAGAAGCTACAAAAAAATCCTTCTGATATAAGAAATTTATTATGAAACTTGGTATTATACCATCAAATGCCATCACACTGTATTGCAACAATAATGGTGCCATAGCCTTTGCTAAGGAGCTCAAGTCTCACCAGAAGTCCAAACACATGGAGTGGCGATTTCACATCATACGTGACTATCTCGAAAAAAATATATCGAGATACAGAGAGTAGACTACATAGACAATGTGGCAGATTTACTGACTAAGCCGCTTAGCCAGTAAAAGACTGAAGCTCACCTTGAGAAGATAGAACTTAGATATATGATAGATTGACTTTAGTGTAAGTAAAAGATTGTTAACTGTATGTTCTAGAATCCAATCTAGCTGATGCATTATATTCTTTATAGGACATAAATTTATACTTAACTTATTTATTTATTAATAAAATTAGATATTTTCTATTTCATTCTTGTGTTATGTGTCTTTGAATCATCTAAAAAATTAATAAGATAATGATACATATTTTCAAGAGTTAAGAATTTGAGATATGTATCATTGATGGTTAATTTCTAAATTGCTCTCAATTGATAGATCATCATGGCGATGGTGATTGATCCGATGAGATTGGTGCATGGATTATTTTTCTCTGAATAGATGAGTCTTGAGTCTATAGTATGGGGACACTAGAGCGAGAGTGCAAGTAGTTGTTAGAAAATATCAATACTGAGCGTAACTAGTATGAAAATTCACTTGGATGTTTATTCACTCATCAGTGACTTTCTCGAGTGACTTTCTCGATGCTGTAATAGTGTGAGTGGTTCATTGACCTATGGTGCCTCAATGATTCATAATGAGATTACTATAGTTTGACTATACATTCACTTGATCTCTTAGTCATATAGATTCTTATGGTGTATGTTAGCTACAGTAAATTTATTGTAGGAGTAGGGTGCATACCTAGATGGGATCTATTGATCTTAATAGTTAATGTTGATCAACACTGTTGCAACTTGGACAACATCTATCTCTGATACCAATCATGCACCTTGGTACCACTTAGCTCTAATACCAATTGTCGGAGATCTGATATCAATTATTATAGTAGAAAGAAAGAAGAAATAAAAAGAGACACACAATCAAATACATGGATCAATCCAAGGCCTACCTCCATATACAAGAGGAGAACACATACTCTCAACTCTCATATACCAACCCTCTCTTTCAACCTAGAAGCACTCACCCATACAATGCTCTCAAAGATAACCCAAAGACTCTCTCACAGGCTTGCCATGTTAGGATCCTCGATGCCCCTGGATGCTTCCTGTGATGCTCTCAGTAGCTACATCATGCCCCAGCCTCTGCCCCTACACTCACGATCACTCCTACGGCCATTTTGGGACACTCTCGATTGGCCTACCTACTGCTCATGCTAAGTCACTCCTTAGCCATTCTTTGCTGTTGTTGTTGATGCCTTGAGCTCTCTTAGCCACTCATGATCTCTCTCAGACCCTCGTTAAGACATGCTGAGATGTGCTACTATGTGCTCTGATCTCCACACGCCATCAGGCCTCCTTTATAGACCCAAAATCCACTTTGGATTGAAGTCACAGTCCGATCAAAATCCAAAATGTCCTGGCCATCTGATCGCACCTGCATGCTTTGCTGGCCATCTGAGTGCACAAGATCATGCACAAAACCTCCCTGGACCGCATGTGGACCTCCCTTGGCATGAATCATAGCCATCTCACATGCGCCGCATGTCGCACACTTGTCCATGCATGTGTGAGCCATGATTTTTTGCATTTGCATTGGGTCAGTCCATGGTGGTCACGTGGACCACACCATTCCACATGGTCCACCATGGATCACGATAGATCTCCCCGTTGGGCCGCGAGCGCGCACCCATGCACCCGACCACTCATACTGCGTCATGCACCTGCATGCTCGTGCTAGGCCGCACGCTTGCCTGGGCTGCACACCCTCACCTGGGTCGTGCCCCTGCGCACCTGCACTAGGCCATGTGCCCATGCTGGCCTGCACGTCTGCACTAGGGGTCGCACATCCCGCAGGCCTGCACATGCCTATGGGCACCGCTTTGCTGCGGGCCTGCAAGCGCTGCATCTCTGGACTTGCTTTCGGGCTCCTCGCATCGTGTGCTGCATGCTGGACTTCTTTACATCTGATCTTTGCTGCTGTCAATCGAATTCGAGGTATCTGATCCCAACAGTTAAGAGGTAGTCCTATATAATTTATGAAGCTGAGTTCTTAAGACCATGGCCATGGTGATGTGATTAATAGAAAAGAATTTATATAAGATCTCATGATTTAAACTTGAGCTAATTAAACCTTATATATGACAGATAATAGAATTTGATGAGTTTTTCATAACCTCTATCTTATCAGAACTTGCAATAGAAGAACTAAATCATATGTTAACTATACCTAGAGATTCAGACTCTTTCATTCTGTTGGGTTGCCACTACATGCTGCTAGGTGTCACTGGTAGATTGTGAGACCTATGAGAATTGATTGATGGTCAATAATTCTCATTGAATGAGTTAAAATTATTTCAATCTATTAAAAAAAGTTTCAATAATATTTATGATGGAGATCATGATATGTCTCACTATCAGATAAGGCAGAACCTATGAGGTCACATACAAAAGGAGTTTTAACTTGATTGAATAATTGAATTATGAATTTGATTCACAAATAGATTCAATTATCAATATGATTGATGATTAGACTGAATTGTAAAAGTTATAAGAGAGGACTTACTAGAGATTAGTGAGTTAGAGGAAGAATAATTAGCAAATATTGCTAAATTAATCATTAATTATTTGATTTGATCATTTAATTAAAGATTGAGCTTAATACAAATTAAATTAGATTTAATTTGGTTCATTATGGGTCTAGTCCTAGTCAATTTTGGATTTGACTAAATCTAATTGAGTTTAGAATTGGATTAGATTCAAACCAAATTCAATTAGGGTCATAAATTAAGATTCCGATTGGATTGAGATTCTCTCTCATCCCACATGCCTAAAAGAGAAGAGGGCATATAAGAGGGGCCACGCCCCCTCTTGTGCACACGTGAAAAATAAGAAGATAGAAAGTGGGGCATGTCCAAGCATTGGACACTCATCCTTGGGAGTCTCTCTCCACTTTCTCTTATCCCTTTATCTTAATCTGATTTTTTAAAGTTTGAATTTAATTCAAACTTTTAAAATTTGAATTTGATTCTAAAATCAGAAGGATAGATAGATAGATAAAGGGTGAGGTTTATAAATAAGGAAGGAGGAAGGGATGAAGTAGATTTTAATCGCCCCCTCTTCTCCTCTTCTTGCCGCCAAAGAGGAAGAATCTTCTTCTTCCTCTCCTCTTCCATCCTCTTCACAATAGTCTTGTTCCTAGTTTCTTGAGAAGAAAAGAAAGAAGAAGGTGGATTCAGTTTGAAAGGAGGGAGACCTACAAGAGAGCTAACACCCTGATGGTCTTCAAATTCTTCTAATCAAGATCAGGCCCTTGTAGATATCTACAGAGGTCGGACGCTTGTACGGCTTCAAAGAACCTTGAAGACATCCATGGATTTCAGACCGTGGTGAAAAACTACTCGCACAAAGGTAAAGATCGGATGTTTATTAGGTTAGATCTTAATCTTATCAATGTAATGATGATGTCTGGAATTGAGATATGATCTTCATATATGCTTAATTAGATTAGATCTAATTAAATTAAAAGTATTTAGATTTGAAAAAATTTTTTCGCTGCATATTTGTTTTAAAATTTCTGCATGCATACCACCATATGATGGTTAACCTTCACTATTAGGGTCAATGGGTCAACTCACATTAGCTTGGGGTTAACTCAAGCTTCAAATTGAAAAATACAACTCTCTATCTTATATGAGAGAGTCAATTTGGTTGATTGGTGGTCGACTCGAAGTTCATGGGTCAACTTGTGGTTAACTTAGGTTCCACTTCTCCACTTCAAAACCTTTCAAAATACTTCAAATATTTCTTCAAATATTTCAAATGCTTCTTCAATTTTAGGATTTATTCTTATTGTTGGCCGATCATCTAAGGAGGCTAAATATAGAAGCTTGACCCACACTTTTACTGAAATCACATGGATTTGATATCTCTTCAATGAACTTCGTCTTTCACTCTAAACCACTCTTCTCATTTTATGTGATAATATTTTTGCTATCTCTATCACATTCAATCCAAATTTTCATACTTACACTAAGCATATTGAGCTAGACTTTCATTTTGTCCATGAAAAGATGGCCCATAAGAAATTGGACATCCAATTTATTTCTACCATTGATCAAGTGGCTGACATTTTCACTAAAAGAATATACCCTGGCCTTCTACATTATTTGTAAGTCAAGTTTAATGTTCATGCTCACCCATTTAGCTTGAGGGGGCATGATAGCAGGCTCGATGTATACCAGCCTCAATCATAGGATATGTCAATATGACTACCAAATTTGGTGTGTTTTGAAATTTGAATTTTAAATTTCTAATATTAGCCATTGATTGTAGGTTTGATTAATACAATCAAAAGATACAACAAAATGATTATCATTTTTTGTATATTTCAAATTTGAATTTGAACTTCAAAAATCAACTATAGATCGTAGGTTTGATCCATCCAATCACAAGATATACCAACATACCATTTCTACTATAATTTAAATTTGACTTTAAATTTTTAATTTTATAATCTAAATCTAAATCAATTGGGTCAAACTTTTCATTTATATTCTTATGTAATCACGTTGATAAATATAATATAATACAACAGTGGCCAAGTGTGACCACTATTCTCATTCTTTAAAAAATCTTCTCTTCTTTTTGCGATTAGAAGTGTGAAAACTTGGCATCCTATGCAACTACTCTGATCACTAAGGATAGAATTAGAGGTCATCATATCTCTCTATTATCAATGGCCTTATCTTCTGTTCAAGTTTTAAGGGAGGGTGAGAGAGGAAGGGGGGATTTGCACCTCTTGCATCATTGCTTTGATCATCAAGAATAACAAAGAAGATTATCATACTTCTCGCATGACATCCTTGTGTAACAATTAAGGAGCATCAGAGGAAGAAGAAGTAAAACTAATGACTAAGGATTTTTCTTGGATAATCGATACAATATCCTAGCTTAGCATTTGAGCTATTGGGATGGGCAATTTGGAGAGATCTTTGACGATTATCTACAGTAATGATCAAAGAGGAGTTTGAGTGAAGGATATAGATGAAACAAAGAAGTTGATTTGAGAAATTAAATAAATAAATACCTAATGATAAAGTGAATAAAAAAATCTTAGACAATATATTTCTTTAATCTTGGTTGTTATATTCCAACATTGCAATGTACATTATGTAGGAACTAGATCTAGGATTTCAGGGTTAGATCTTGAAATTTTTTCAAGATCATACAGCGGAAGACTAAAATAAATCAAAATTTATTTTTTAAAACCAGAGAATCCCTAGATCTAAGATCCTATTACATGATTATTACATAACATTAAATCAGAAATTAAAATATATAAATATAGCATGAACTACATGTTGATCATATCAACATGTTTCTATACTACATCTAATGTATGTATTAAACAATAGATCAGATCTATTACCTTGCAAGTTAGACATTCTAACCTCACTGATCTGGGTTTGAGGATGATGTTGCAAGCTGCACACGCGTCCGGCCTCTAGGAGTCATCCACACGAGCCCATGAATCTCGATCAGAAGTCCTGCTTCAGGAAATTAGCACAGTATGCTAGTACTGCACTGATCCTTCTTTGATGGTTGATCAGGTGCCTTCTTCTTCTTGATTTGGACTCTTCCAAAGATGGAAAGTAAAAGGAGGAGTTTCAGATCTGAGACGCTCTCAGGAAACTCAAGATGGAGGGAGGAAAGATATGAAAACAAATAACCCTAGAAGAAGACCCTCTTCTTCTTCTCATTTTTCTCTCTAGACACCCTAACTTGTGTCTTTTATATCTCCACGACCCAAAGGTCTTTCTCTCTAATTTTTGGATAGCTCAAAGGTCTCTCAAATCTCTATCATTTTCAAAAATTTCATGAAGAAACTCATTTTATACAAGGAGATATGATAGAGTCCTTGTCTAGGTCAAATACCTAGTCAAGGCTTATCCAAACATGGCAAGTTAAGGGGCGCCCAACTCTTGAGCACCTCCTCCATATTTTCGTGCATGGATCACTAGAAAAATGGTATATAATGTATACCCTAAAAGTCACAAAAATTTCAAAAAAAAATTGGATAAATTCGGTGCAAAATTGAAAGAGTTTTGGATTTCTAAAACTCTATCTCATAGAATTCGAAATCCAAACTTATTCCTTTTTGATTTGATCCAAACCACCTTCCATGTAAGAAAGAAGAGAGGAAACCTTTTGTGAACATGGGAGAGACCTAGGAGAGGGCTTTTGTCACACAAAATAAGTGGAGATTGGCATTGAATAAGAGAGAGGGCGTGGGGAAGGCTTATGTGGCGCAAGGTGGAATCCTAGTCTTACTAGGATTCTATCTCATGACTTATTTTAATTTGGTTTCCCAAACCAAATCAAACTAAAATTAGATCAACCCAATTAAAATAGGTCTTAACCCAATTAAGAACTTAATTTAATCAGATTAAATTAGATTTAAATCTGATTTAATTTTCTAATCAAATTAGAAATTAAATTGACCCAAGTCCTAGTTGAACTAGGACTAGTTTTTCCTTGCACTTGGCTTATCCAATAAACCAATTGGACTTGATCCAATCAAGCCCAAAATAAATTTAATTAAATTATATTTAATTAGACTTAATCTCAACCCATTAGCTTAATCAAATTAAGCCAATTAGCAATCGAATTGCTAATCGATCCTCCTACAATACTTGCACTGGGTTAAATGTCAATCGTATTGATCATTTAACCCTAGAATGATTTTTAATCGTTGATCAACCATCCGATCGGATTATGAACTCTAATGTGTGTGACCTCATAGGTCTGAACCTAAGTCGGTAGCATAAAAATAAATTTCTGTATCAATCGAAGTGACCATCTAGCAATGGTACCTGACGACTGGATAGGTCGAATGTATAGAACAACATCCTTAGAACCTATGCGGATATAGTTTTCATATAATTCATCCCCTTGACCAAAATGATCATAGGACACCCCAGAGTTCAACTGTCAACTCTGATCAGGTTGTCCACATTGTATTTCAAAATATCAAATCCATCTGATGGATTACCCTGGCCAAGGTTTTGCTAAATTGAAATACAGCGACTCATTCTTCTCCTACTCTTGGAGTGGTCAATCCCATCTCGATCACTCTCTGACTTCGCAAGTACTTGACTGTGCCCAGAAGCCTTCCATCTCTGAATTAGAAATTCAGTTAGTCCAGTACCAAAGCACAGTGAGTTGCTTGCAAGTCACTGAAGCGATCTCAAGTCTAAGGGACACTTATATCTATATCCCATCAGAGGCATTCTCGACAGCAGAATACTCTGGAGTTGGTCACGTTCAATGACGATGTACCCTTACATCTCACCTGTATGCCATACCAGTGTCTCCACACTCCTTGGTTAAGAGGACAACCAACCCATATGGCCTACAGCGACCTATGCTCGATAGAAGCTGTCGTCCTTATTAACAGCTTATCATTTGGTCGTGAACAGTTTTAAGGACTAATCGATAAATCCTCTCTTTATCAAACTTAAATAGTCCTAAGGACTTCATCATAACAATGGAGTTCATTAGAAGATGAAAGCTTATGATGAAGATGCAAAATATATTTTATTTATTAACAAATCAATTATAATACTTGGTTGCTCATCCGTCAACAGCTTGACGATTGACTTTTTGGGACACATTTTCCAACAACTCCCACTTGTCCTAAAGCCACTCGGCACAGTATCTAATACCCATCTTTAACTTGTGGTTGTCGAACTCCTTTATTGCCAGGGCTTTAGTGAAGGGGTCGGCTTGGTTCTCCTTTCCGTCGATCTTCTGAAGGTCGACGTCACCTCGATCCACGATCTCTCGAACCAGGTGGAAGCGGCACAAGATGTACTTCATCTGCTGATGTGCTTTGGGTTCCTTCACCTGAGCTATGGCAACAGTGCTGTCGCAGTAGAGCAGTACCGGACCATCGAGGGAGGGTGCTACTCCGAGCTCGTTGATGAATTTCCTCAGCCACACAGCTTCCTTCGTGACATCCGATGCTGCGATGTACTCCGCTTCACAAACAGAGTCTGCCACAGTATGCTGCTTGGAACTCTTCCAGCAGATGGCTCCACCATTCAGAGTAAAGATATAACCCGACACGCTCCTGCTGTCATCATGGTCAGATTGGAAGCTGGAGTCTGTGGACCCCACCAGTTTCAGATCTGACTCACCATAAACCAACCATTGGTCCTTAGTATTTCTCAAATTCTTAAGGATGGCTTTAACCACTTTTCAGTGATTTTCTCCAGGATCAGATTGGTATCTACTCACTACTCCTAGTGAGTATGCCACATCTGGTCTTGTACATGTCATGGCGTATATGATAGATCCCACGGCTGAAGCATATGGGACTCTACTTATATGCTCTCTCTCTTTAGGAGTTGTCGGATAATCCTTCTTAGAGAGAGAAATTTCATGGCCTATCGGTAGATAGTCCTTCTTGGAATTCTCCATGCTGAACCTCTTCAGCACAGTGTCTATGTACATGGACTGGGATAACCCAAGCATCCTTTTAGATCTATCCCTAGGATGTAGGATGCTTCACCCAAGTCCTTCATGGAGAACTATGATGACAAACAAACTTTTATTCCTTGTAGTCTGGGGATGTCATTCTCGATTAAGAGAATATCATCCACGTACAAGACAAGGAATACCACAACTGGACCATTTGCCCATTTATAGATGCAGAGCTCTTCTCCATTCTTAATGAAGCCATATGTTTTGATCACCTTATCAAAACACATGTTCCAACTCCGAGAAGCTTGCTTCAATCCATAAATGGATCTCTGAAGCTTGCACACCTTGGACTCATCTGTGGATGTAAACCCCTCAGGTTATATCATATACACCTCTTCGATCAACTCTCCATTCAGGAAAGCTGTCTTTACATCCATCTGCCAGATCTCATAATCCAGATGGGCAGCTATTGCAAGCATCATCCGAATGGATTTGAGCATTGTCACAGGGGAAAATATCTCGTCATAGTCAATACCATAACGTTGACGATACCCCTTGGTGACCAGACGGGCTTTATAGGTCTCCACCTTTCCGTCTGCGCCCCTCTTCCTTTTGAAGACCCATTTACACCCAATGGGTTTAACCCCTTCAGGTGGATCAACCAATGTCCATACATCGTTGACCTTCATGGACTCCATTTCGAATTTCATGGCTTCAAGCCATTTCTCAAAATCAGGTCTCTGCATTGCATCCATATAGATGATCGGATCCTCATTATTCTCATCAAGTTCGATGGAATCACCATCTCGGACCAAGAAATCGAAGTATCTTTCCGGCTGACCCGGTACTCTACCGGATCACCTTAATGGTGCAGGTACATTGGGCTTTGAATCTGATCTAATCATATCCGACTTAGGTTCAGCTATTGGTGTCGGTCCTTCTACCTATTGAACTTCATCAAGCTCAACCTTAGAGGCAACGGTTCCTTCACTAAGGAACTCCTTTTCTAAAAAGATTGCCTTAAGGCTGACGAACACCTTTTGTTCATCAGCATGGTAGAAAAATATCCTTTTGTCTCTTTGGGGTACCCTATGAATGAGCATTTGTCAGACCTAGGTCCAAGTTTGTCTGTGACTAATCATTTGACATAGGCCGAGAAACCCCAGACCCTAAGGTGTGAAAGTGCTAGCTTACATCCGGTCCATATCTCATATGGAGTCTTAATTACAGACTTACTTGGAACCCTATTTAATAGATAACAGGCTGATTCGAGTGCATATCTCCAGAAGGATATCGGCAAGCTAGCAAAACCCATCATGGATCGGACCATGTCTAACAGAGTCTGATTCCTCCTTTCAGACATGCCATTATGCTGTGGTGTTCCTGGAGGAGTCCATTGGGAGAGAATCCCATTCTCTCCTAGATATGTGAGAAACTCACTAGAAAGGTATTCTCCTCCTCGATCAGATCGAAGAATTTTAATACTCTTTCCAGTTTGTTTTTCTACTTCACTTCGAAATTGTTTGAACATTTCAAATGAATCCGACTTATGTTTCATCAGATAGACATATCCATATCGGGATAGATCATCCGTGAAAATTATGAAGTAGAAATATCCACCTCTAGCACTGGTGCTCATGGGCCCGCATACATCAGTATGTACTAGGCCCAAGAGCTTAGTAGCTCTCTCACCTTTTTCAGTAAAAGGTGACTTGGTCATTTTACCAAGAAGACCGGACTCACAGGTTGGAAGTGATTCACAATCACTGACTTCGAAGATTTCTTTTTGAGTCAACCTGTTTATTCTATTTTTGTTTATATGACCTAGCCTCTAATTCCATAAGTAGATATCTGACATACTATCTAATCTAGGATGCTTGCCAGTAGAATAGACTCTTATCAGGCTTGATCTTTTTGGTCTGGCTCTGCACTGATGTCCCAGCCTGAACTTGCACCTTCTTCACTTTCTTCTTCTTGTTCTTCTTTCCTTTCTTAAAAGGTCGAGAACCAGAAGACGAACCTCCCACTAAGTTCACCGACTCCTTGTAAAGTTGGTGATCCTTCTCAAAATTCTGAAGCAATCCCAGTAACCTGTGGTAGTTCTCTTCAGGCTTTGTCATTCTATAATGAGTGAGGAATGGAAGATAAGACTTGGGCAGCGAGTTCAGTATTGCATCTTTCCCAAGCTTCTCATGCAAGGAAAAGCTGAGCTTGCTTAATCGTTCCATCAGCTCGATCATGTACAATACATGATCAGTGATAGAGGCACCATCCTGCATTTTGGCATTGAAGATGGCACAACTAGTCTTGTGCCTCTCTACGTCATCGGGTGTGCCAAAGGCATCCTCCAACATTTGAAGCATGTCCTTTGGCTGAGCCGTCTCGAATCTGCAACTGAACTCGTCGCTTATGACAGCCAGCATGGTACAGCACATCGTGGTTCGGTCACTGAGCCACTTCTGGTAAGTATCTCTGACTGTTCCACGTGCATTGACAGCTGGCTCCTCAGGTACAGGATCCATTATCACATATAGGATCCGTTCATGCTCCAGGACTATCTTCAACTTTTGATACTAGCTACCGAAGTTGGATCCCACCAACTTATCATTGTCCAACAATGATCGGAGCGATAGGGAAGTGGCCATATTTGCACAAAAGAGAACCATAACCTAATTAGTAATTGATTCATTAAACCTAAAGATTTGGACTTTAATCAAAAGGTTTCTCCCACTATTTTATTCGAATTGGTAGCCTCAACCTTCAATTCGAAGAATTACCCTAATTCCTTAGTGGGTACTAGAATCCACTTAGATTGCACACAAGCCCAACTTTGGTTGGCCAACCCATGTACATCTAAGGATAGGTTCATAACCAATTGTTTCTCTAAACAATTTCTAGTAATATTAATTTTGCCCTAGAAACTTAATCAGTAGGCTTTGGCCTCCACTGTAAGGATCTAATTAGGTCCAACCATTAACATGATCATACTTGGTGTATCTAACCAACGAATGATTAAGCCCAACTTTGGTTGGCCCACCTAACCACCATTAGAGAGACACTTCCAAGTCATCATATGATGAGTGATAATTCCATTAGTCAACAAGTACCAAGCCTTTGGGTCTGCAATGATTATTGAGTTAATGGACTCATTATCAAACACCTTAATGGGAGGCTATGACTCAGTTATCTCCATAACTTTATCATTTTAAGGACCTAATAATTTTAGAGGATTTAAATAATATAGAGGATGAGGTCAGATGAACCAGCTTATCATGATCCTCCCACTGGCTTCACCAAGTCAGCTTAAGGGAGACCATTAAAAGGGCTGGTCTAGGAGCACCTAAATCAGTCACACTGATTTACCTAGCTGACATGGGTCAGCTCGAATAGTCAAGTGATCCGATTAAAACATAATTTCACCAAAAGGTCAGGTATGTTCGATCAGTGGGAGGGTCTGCCAAAGCTTGCCTTAGACACCATCAGAAATGGCCAGGTAAGCGGGCTCCCAATTCAAAACCACCAGTCTGGTTTACCTTAAACACCAATTGGTTTAATTAGTTTCGATTAGATCAACCTAACAGTTCGTGCTAGACTGCTTAGCCAAGAATCAAGTCCATTTGGTTCTCGTTAAAGACATAGACTTGACCAACTACAACTATTGTAATTGATCTAGAGAATCCTTGACCTAATCTAAGACAATAATTGATTAGATTTAGTTAATTCTCTAATTAAGTCCATCTTTAATCTAACCATAGGTCTAACCCAATTAATGGACCTAATTCCCACTAACCCATTAACCCAATGTGTTATGATTTGTGTCTTAGGTTCTTCAATTCACAATCCTAGAACCCAATCAAACAACTTCTTAATTCTTAATTAAGTTTTGGGCTAAGGGTTGGGTTCAGCTTTTCAAAAAATAATTTTTATATTTGTAAAATAATTTTACAATATGATTCTACCAACTATATTGCATGTTTGATTCATAATCAAGATACAAGTGAAATAAATATGAAACTACTTTAGATCTAATCTAAACAGGTTCATGTAATTGAAATAATTTCAACTTTAAACAATTTCTTTGCACAAAAATTATTAACAAAGAGATTTTATTTTAGATTTAAATATCTTTTAAATCTAATAAATCATAAATTTAATCTAGATCATATCTAACAAATTTATGATTAAAGATAGATCTACACAAACTAGGACAACCTTTGCACTGTAAGGGGTAAACCTTACAGCAGGACAACCTTGCAGTTTGTGATTGATCTAAAATTTTAATTTTAGATTTAATAATCAGATTATAAATTAGATCTAATATAAGAAATAATCTAAGCATGTATAAATAATCATGTAATAAAGAACCTAGGCTCTGATACCAATTGTAGGAACCAGATCTAGGGTTTCAGGATTAGCTCTTGAAACTTTTTCAAGATCATACAGCGGAAGACTAAAATAAATCAAAATTTATTTTTTAAAATCAGAGAATACCTAGATCTAAGATCCTATTACATGATTATTACATAGTAATAAATCAAAAATTAAAATATATAAATATAGCATGAACTACATGTTGATCATATCAACATATTTCTATACTACATCTAATGTATGTATTAAACAATAGATCAGATCTATTACCTTGCAAGTTAGATATTCTAACCTCGCTGATCTGGGCTTGAGGATGATGTTGCAAGCCGCACACGCGTCCAACCTCTAGGAGTCATCCACACGAGCCCATGAATCTCGATCAGAAGTCCTGCTTTAGGAAATCAGCACAGTATGCTAGTACTACGCTGATCCTTCTTTGATGGTTGATCAGGTGCCTCCTTCTTCTTGATTTGGACTCTTCCAAAGATGGAAAATAAAAGGAGGAGTTTCAGATCTGAGATACTCTCAGAAAACTCAAGATGGAGGGAGGAAAGATATGAAAACAAATAACCCTAGAAGAAGACCCTCTTCTTCTTCTCGTTTTTCTCTCTAGACACCCTAACTTGTGTCTTTTATATCTCCACGACCCAAAGGTCTTTCTCTCTAATTTTTGGATGACTCAAAGGTCTCTCAAATATCTATATTTTTCAAAACTTTTATGAAGAAACACATTTTATACAGAGAGATATGATAGAGTCCTTGTCTAGGTCAAATACCTAGTCAAGGCTTATCCAAATATGGCAAGTTAAGGGGCGCCCAACTCTTGATCACCTCCTCCATATTTTTGTACATGGATCACCAGAAAAAGAGTGCACAATGTATACCCTAAAATCCACAAAAATTCCAAAAAAAATTTGGATAAATTCGGTGCAAAATTGAAAGAGTTTTGGATTTCTAAAACTCTATCTCATAGAATTCGAAATCCAAACTTATTCCTTTTTGATTTGATCCAAACCACCTTCCATGTAAGAAAGAAGAGAGAAAACCTTTTTTGAACGTGGGAGAGACCTGGGAGAGGGCTTTTGTTGCACAAAATAAGTGGAGATTGGCATTGAATAAGAGAGAGGGCGTGGGGAAGGCTTATGTGGCGCAAGGTGGAATCCTAGTCTTACTAGGATTCTATCTCATGACTTATTTTAATTTGGTTTTCCTAATCAAATCAAACCAAAATTAGATCAACCCAATTAAAATAGATCTTAACTCAATTAAAAACCTAATTTAATTAGATTAAATTAGATTTAAATCTGATTTAATTTTCTAATCAAATTAGAAATTAGATTGACCCAAGTCCTAGTTGAACTAGGACTAGTTTTTCCTTGCACTTGACTTATCCAATAAACCAATTGGACTTGATCCAATCAAGCCCAAAATAAATCTAATTAAATCATATTTAATTAGACTTAATCTCAGCCCATTGGCTTAATCAAATTAAGCCAATTAGCAATCGAATTGCTAATCGATCCTCCTGCAATACTTGCACTGGGTTAAATGTCAATCGTATTGATCATTTAACCCTAGAACGATTCTTAATCGTTGATCAACCATCGATCGGATTATGAACTCTAATGTATGTGACCTCATAGGTCCGAACCTAAGTCGATAGTACAGGAATAAATTTTTGTACCAATCGAAGTGACCATCTAGCAATGGTACCCGACGATTGGATAGGTCGAATTTATAGAACAACATCTTTAGAACCCATGCAGATATAGTTTTCATATAATTCATCCCCTTGACCAAAATGATCATAGGACACCCCAAAATTCAACTGTCAACTCTGATCAAATTATCCACATTGTATTTTAAAATATCAAATCCATCTGATGGATTACCCTGGCCAAGATTTTGCTAAATTGAAATACAGCGACTCATTCTTCTCCAACTCTTGGAGTGGTCAATCCCATCTCGATCACACTCTGACTTCGCAAGTACTTGACTGTGCCCAGAAGCCTTCCATTCCTGAATTAGAAATTCAGTTAGTCCAGTATCAAAACACAGTGAGTTGCTTGCAAGTCACTGAGGCGATCTCAAGTCTAGGGACACTTATACCTATATCCCATCAGAGGCATTCTCGACAGCAGAATACTCTGGAGTTGGTCACGTTCAATGATGATGTATCCTTAAATCTCACCTGTATGCCATACCAGTGTCTCCACACTCCTTGGTTAAGAGGACAACCAACCCATATGGCCTACAGCGACTTATGCTCGATAGAAGCTGTCGTCCTTATTAACAGCTTATCATTTGGTCGTGAACAGTTTTAAGGACTAATCGATAAATCCTCTCTTTATCGAACTTAAATAGTCCTAAGGACTTCATCATAACAACGGAGTTCATTAGAAGACGAAAGCTTATGATGAAGATGCTAAATATATTTTATTTATTAACAAATCAATTACAATACTTGTTTGCTCATCCGTCAACAGCTTGACGATTGACTTTTTGGGACACATTTCCCAACACATTAGCCATGATAACAAAGGGCACTATTATGAATATATGGTATTAATGAATACCTAATACCAATACAAATCAAGATCTTGATTAGCATAAAAGCCTTGCATTAAAGGTGTAAATAAGATTTGGACTAGTTTATGTCATGTAAGAAGTACACTTCATGCAAGAAGTACACTATCAGAAATCAGCCTTTCAATAAGTGACAAAATCCATTGGTAAATCAAAAATTTCTTGATGAAGAGATTCATTAAGGGATTTCTAATATGGAGAATCTGTTCCTTGGAATATCTAATGTTGTCGAAAGTCTCCCTCAAAAATTCTTTGATAATTATCGAGGGATCGAAAACTTTCTGTAAAAGAATTTTTCTTGATGAAACTAAAGGCCATTTGCCAAGAATCGACCATTTTTTAAGGGATTTACTAACCAAAATGCACTTGAAAATCTCTCAATAATTTTTTTAGGAGATTCATTGAGTAATATCTCTCACTAACAATTGGCTAGCTGAATGATTTGTGAGAAAGTTACCCCTCCAGATCCCTCAATGATAACCCCCGATGGTCCCTTAATGGTGGTTTGAGGTTTGTTAAAAAATCTCTGGGTAAAGTTTCCATCTAGCATTCTATTTTTGTTGCAAATCTCTTAGTAAAACTTTTACTTAGAAGACTATTTCGTAAATATAGTAGCAAGCTTGTATATTTTCTTACTCTCAACATATCAGTCATAACTCAATATTTTATAACACAAAATAATATAATAACATATTTGAGCAAATGTTAATAGTTCTAATTAAGTAATGATTAAATAAGTTTAGCATCCATCAAGGTTTCAATCCATAAGTAAATACAACATATCAAAATATTAAACAATTTAACTCCAGTTAGTACCCAGCATCAAACATAAGACTACACCTAACAAATTCATAATCAAATATCAATCACATGAAGGATTAGATGGAGGGTTATCTGACTCGATTCTTTCTCATAGAGGAGGTAACTACTGCTCAAAGAATGTAAAACCAAGAGTAGATATAAGAGATTACAGCATCTCTCTATATTAAGGGCTCATCAAAACTGCTATAATATGCTCCTACCTAATCTCCATAGATCCTTAGGCCATATAGTAGGTGGTGGATACACTCCCTGAAGGGCTGCCTAGTTGAGAAGTAAAGCATCATGTAGGAGTCCTCACGAGTATATTGGATGAATGTGCATAAGGCCCAAATTCTTACACCTTGTTCTTAAAAACACCTCCCGTGGTTTCCACCTATATAATAGCATCAAATGAAGGTTGTGATTCAATCTCTGAGCCATACTTTTCTGCAAGAGGAGCCTTATATGCCTTCTGCAACCATACATTGAAAAGGTTCAGGCCTTTGAAAAAATTTTTGAATAAGCAAATATCTCTATTTCATGGATGATATGCATAAATATAAGATAAACAAAATAACAATAATTTATCTATTAATATAACACCCCAACTTTACAAACTTGAATATCCAAAATCTATTAGATATTTCTCAAAAATCTGGTACAGTTTACTCTAAAACTATAACTTTTCAAAATAGCAAACACACAACCTGTTAATAATGCAAACCAATTATTCATTTTAACACCCAACCACCACCATAACAACACATATGTTAATATATATTATAACAACACATATTTTTAAAAGTGAGATGAATGCTATACTCATTTTTTAAGAGAACTAATTAAATAGAAAAGGCATTTCTTCTTGCAAAAGAAACAAGAGAGGTATTTCTAATAGATTGTGCTAAACATGTCTTTAAACATGTCTTTACATTCTCTTCTCCATTTCTCATGACATAATTCCTTCAACCCTCTCAAATCAAATGCATTAAAAAATTTAGAAGAAAAAGAGTGTTAGTGAAAGTATCTACACTCCCTTTTCTTTTAATAATGAATAATAAAATTGAGTTACATAGCCATTCTACCTATGAGATTAATTTATCTTTGCATAATTTGAGTTGGATTACCTCTTCAAGTTAAAAGAGTATACAGCTTTCTCTAATTGACATGACTAGTGTTAGTGCAAAAATCCACCGGTATCGGAGAAGCTGGAGTCGAGGGAGTCGCCGTCGGGACCTGCAAAAGAAGTCTAAACCGGAGTTGGGGGTACTCCGGCAAGACCCTCTGACGCTCAAGTCAGTTCTTTGCCTCAACAAGAATGGAGTGCTCGAACGAAAATTTTTGTAGAGTTTTGAGATAGAGATTAGAGCTTAGAGAATAACGTATCTGGGGTCCCCTTTTTATAGGTGGAGGATGCAACAGACTGATAGCGACGTTTGTAACCGCCTGGTAGTGGGCCGTTCAAGGCCATAAGGAGTTTGTTGCGGAGAGTAGTGGCGTCAGGGGCTGTTCAGAGCCACGTGGAGCTTGTCGCGGGGAGTGAAGTAGTGTCTGTTGTCGTGACTTGCCAGAGAGTGGTGGAGCCGTGTAGAATCCATCACAGGAAGTGGAGCAGAGTCGTGGCCATTACTGTGGCCTGCCAGGGAGTCCAGGCCTGTCGGTCGAAGCTTGGTTGAGGTGTCCGACAGAGAGAGGTAGCTCTCCATCTAAGAGGAGCTCAGATGTTTCTGGCGAGCCCTCCACCGTTGGGTGCCTTGGGTGCTAGTACTGCAGGCGAGGGTCATTTGCTGTAGGAGCTCGGTCAGAGGCTTTCCGTAGATGAAGTTTGATTTCATGCAGAATTTGGTAGAAGGTCAATCAGTAGTGGATGTCAGACGGTGCTGGAGAGGCTCATCCACTGGAGGGGTCCGGTTGCTGAAGTCCGTGTGTCGTAGGAGTTCGTCCGGAACCTATCCGCTACAGAAGTTCGATCGGAGTCCGATCTCCATAGAAGTCCGGATGGGGATCATTTATCGAGGAAGCTCAGCCGAAGCCTGCCTGCAATAGAAGTTTGGAAGGAATTCCCTCACAATAGAAGCTCAGGTGGAGGCTTACAGTAGAAATCCGACGTGGACCGCTCATAGTAAAAATTCGGAGCAGACCGCTTGTAGTGGTAGCTCGGAGCAGACCGCTTGTGGTAGAAGTTCGGAGTAGATCGCTTGTGGTGGGGGCCCGGAGTTCGGCCCTTGCCAGAATTCGGATGAGGCCCACCTGCGATAGGAGCTTGGGGAAGAAGTCCGGCTCCCGTAGGAGCTCGGACGAAGTCTACCTGCAGTCGGGGTTCGGGGAAGAAGTCTGGCTCCCGTAGGAGCTCGGATGAAGTCTAGAAGGTGGTCGACCACCATAGAAACTTGGATGGAGTCCATCCGTCATGAAGAATCCGATCGACACTGGTGGGGGTTTATCCATCGGTAGGACTTGGAAACGTTGTGGAGGCTCGACTGTCGGAAAGGTTCGGAAAGATATCGCCGAAGGTCGGACGTCGGTAGAATCTCGGGAGGGTCACTCCTGACATAAACTTCGGCTGGGGGGTATTTTATACCCAACACCAGTCTCCTTACTTTCGAGTTCGAGTTTCGAATGAAGGAAGTACAGAGAAATTTTCACAGCCGAAGTTGTTCCCTTAAATCCCGTGCACGATTGCCCTCAGATATTTTGGCATTTAATGCGCGTGTGCTGGGGTCTTTTCAAATCGGGGTGATCCGAAGAGACTTTTTGGAATTCTCGCTGGGGCGTTGCCCCAGGTACGGTGTGGTAATGGCCTTGTCAGCTGTCAGCCACTTTTAGCCGCTTGCTGTGGCGAGTGGGACATGTGGCGAACATGGGTCGGCCTGGGGAGATCCATGATCATTATAGCACCGGATCCCAGGATCTATTTAAACCCGCCCTTCCGCCTCTAGGAGTTTCATTCTGTCTGAAAGTCCTGTTGGTGCCCGCCTTCTCTCTGAGAGCTTTGACCTTCCTTGGCGTCTGCTTTGGCCCGAGGTGTTCTTCGAGTCATCCCTGTCCCTGCACCTCTGCATCCTTCGAAGTGACTTAGGTTAGTTTCGAAACTTTCGTTCCTTCTCTTGCCATCTAGGTGCCCCTTCTTCTCCATTTTTCTTCTGCCGCATTCTACTTGTTTGGTCCCCCACGAACCTTTCGCCTCTTATTTTGCCTGATCTCTCTGAGATTTTTAGGGTTCTTGCTTGAAATATCTTCTGGCACCTCCACCTCTAGCGGTTCCAGGAGCTCGTCTGCCTCAGTCCCCCAGAATCCTCATACTGTAGACGAACCCACATCTAGGGCTGGGCCTCATCCGATTTTTGTGTCAGACGCCATTCCCTGTTCTCTAACTCCGGATGAACTTTTACTGATAAAGGTTCAGTAAGGAGTTCCTCCAGAGTACGATCTGAAGCTTTCTGGTCTCGCCGACCGGGCTAGCACCCCCCCCACCTGGCCGTTTCTGCCTGTACTAGGAGGCCTTCTGTGCTGGGCTCTGGCTCCCACTTCCATCCTTCGTCATCGCTCTTTTCTATTTTCTAGATATTTCTTTAGCTTTAGTCGCGTCGAATTCCTTTAGATTTTTGATAAGGTTCTTCTCCCTTTGTCATGTAGTCGAAGTTCAGCCATCTCTTTCTTTGTTTAGGTATTTTTATACCTTCAAGCGCCACCCCTCGACAAAGGACTGGTGGTACTTCTCCCTCCAGTTCGGCAAGAAGGGGTTGCTGAAAGGTGCTCCCTCTTCTATCCATAACTGGAAGGGGAAGTACCTCTACGTCCAATGTCCGACCTTAGAGCTGGGATTGCCCCCTTGGGGCTCCCTGAGGGACTCTGTCCGTCGGGCTCCTAGCCTGGGGGAGGACGACCTTCAGGCCGTCTAAAAGCTTCTTAGTTATCTAACTCCTTCCCTTCCCAACCTTCTGAAGGAGTAGTTTCTTTTCAACATCGGCTTGAGTCCCCTGGATCCTGCGAGTATTCCATCTTTCCTTTCTTCTTCTTTTCTTCTTCTCTCCCCTCTTTCTCTTTTTTTTCTTTTCTCTTTTTTTTTTTTAACTGCACATCACCTCTTCCTTTTTCACTCCATTGCTGATCTCTTTTTCTCTCTCTCTTTTTTTTTTTTAGAAATGGACGCCGAAGCAGCACGGATGCTTGCCAAGGGCCTCAAGGTTTACAAAAGAAAAGGCGCTGCGGCCTCCGAGTCGGCAAAGAAGGCCAGAATGGAGGAAACGAGCTTGACCATGCCTGCCCAGGTGGCTCTCACGGTCAATGTTCCTTCAAACGTCGAGCCTCCGGTTCCTCGGGCCTCTTCAAGGAGTTCTCCCGTCGAGGTTCCCGCTTCGAGGAGGTGCCAGGGGTCGAGAGGGGGAGGAGAAAGAAGACGGTGGCCCGTAGGGTCAGCGGCTGTCGAGCTGCCATCGAAGAATCCCACGGCTCTAAAGAAGAGCCGGTGGAGAATCCCTTTAATGACAGGGACCTGATAAAGCGACTGATCGACGGGTGCGTCCTGCCCGAAGTCGTCCAGAGGATCGTTCGCGTCGATCCCGAACAGCGGGTTTGGAACTCTCTAGGGTCCTTTCTCGAGGTAAACAGATTCACTTTCTTCCTTCCCCTCACTTCTTCACTCAATTAACTACTCAACTTTCATTCTGACCTCCTGGCCGCCCTTGTAGATTGGGCACCAGCTCCTCGCCAACATCGAGGCGATGAACAGGGCGAGGAGGGATGCCATCCAGGTGGAGGAGGGCCATCGGGTCGAGGCCGCTCGCATCAAGGAAAAGGCTGCCGAGGTAGCCAACCTCCAAGAGGCCCTTGAGAAAGAAAAGCAGGCCTCGGAGGAGATGGTGAGGAAGGCGGAGGCCGAGGTCGCAAATTTGATGGAGCAGATTCTGATTCTGATCTCGGAGGTCAGGTTCCAAGCGATGGAGGAGTTCAAGACCTCTGCTGAGATGAGGGACCTGAACGTCAAGATCGGCCAAGATGCATTCATCAAAGGATTTGAGCTTTGCCAAGAGAAGATGGTCAAGAAACTTTCCGAGCTCGACTTCAGCTTCTTAGATGAGGCGTCTGAAGATGAAGCCCGACCCTCTCCTGCTGCCGCTGCCACCGCAGCCCCCCTTCCAAGAACACCGAGCTCCCCAACTCCTACTTCGGAGGTCCGAGACCTCTGACTTTGTATTTTTCTTTTACTGTGATTTCTCTTTTCCCTTTTGTCTTTAAGAAATATTCAATCAATAAAATTGGGTTTCTCCTTATGGGGGGCTTCTCTGCTCTTTTCTTTTTTTTTTTTTTTTTGCAATGAGCCACGCCTTGACGCTTTTGTCTCCCGATGGCAGTGTCCTACCGAAGCGCTTCTCTTGCCACAGGAACTTTCGCTGAAGTCCACGATCCGACATCTGAGGAAGAAAGTTCGTCATTTAACAAAAAAATCGAAGGAGATGGAGGACGAACTTCGCAGGCTGAGGGAGAGCCACTCTGAGGCCACTGCAGAGGCTACTTACTTTCGGAACCTCCATGTGAAGGGGATCATGGAGTACAGTCGGAGGAAAATGAACTTCGAGAAGGAGCTCGAGGAACATAAGAAGCGCGCCAGTGACCGATCTTAGGCTCAAGCTTCCAAGATCTGCTCTCTTGGAGTGGAGCTGTCGGCTGCACAGGAGAGGATCGGCCAGTTGGAAGGAAGCTCGTCTTGGCTTTCGACTCGGACTGACAGCGACCGAGAATAGTCGAAGAAGTTCTCCGACCTTCAGCAACAGCTCCAAGACGCCGAGGCGAACTATAATGCATACCGGGCCGGCTGGTGCAAGCAGGTGGACGACTATAGGAGGAAGCTCAGGATGGCGACCGACGAGGTTGCCTGCCTTCAAAGGCAGTTATCTGAAGGAGACCAGCTTGCTCCTGTTTGGGATCCCGACAAACTCCAATCCCTGAGAGGAACTATAGAAGAGCTATCCGTCGCCCTGGGGAGGAGAAGGCCGAGCTGCAGCTGTTGAAGATCCAGCTGGTATACGAGCAGCAGGCGGTCAAAGACACGGAGGCGAAATTCGAGGCCCTGAGAAAGAGGCTACGAGAGGCGGAGAATGAAAGCCAATGGTTTCATCGGAGGTATATGTAAATGCTAATGAGGGAGAAAGAATTGGAAGAAGAAGTCGAAAGCTTAAGGCACTCCCTGATGAGGGTCGAAGTCGAAAGTTCGAAGACGAAAGAAGCTGGGCCCCCTAGGGCTCTTTTTGCCTTTCGTCCTTCTATGTGTCTTCTTTTGCCGATTTTTTTTTTCTTTTTGGCCTTCTGGGCTCTGTAACGCATACCTTGCTAACGAAATGAAAAGGAGATTTTTGTTACCTTGCCTGCGCGCTGTGTTGAATTGTCGTCCGTCAGACTTCTTCCATTTTTGTCTCGTTCGATGTCGATGTTGTCTGAAGATTCTTTGTTCATTTTTGTATTAGATCGTCATTATCGAATTTCTTATATTTTTTGATTTGTTCGACATCGACATCGTTTGAAGGTTCCTAGCCATCGTCGTGTTGATTTGCCTTTTCATTCGTGACCGTAGATCTCTCTTTCTCTTTCTCCTTCCTCTTTTTAAGCAAGGGTTCTCCCTAGCTTTTTACGAGATCGCGGTAGCGTAGAAGGGCTATCGAGAAGGTTCTCTTCTTTCTTATCAGGTCTCGAATGGTCGGACCTTAGTTGGTATCAGGACGAGATTTTTCTCCTATTTCTGATGCAGTCGATTTCAGCTCAGGTTAGGACGAGGTTCCTCCCCTATTCCTAACAGGGCTGTGGGGGCACATATGGGTGTTGTAGGGCCTCTCCCCCCATCCGATCTAAGGGTAATCGGGCCTTCAACTTTGCTCATGTTAGGGCGAGGTTCTCCTCCTGTCCCTAATAGGGCGGTGGGGGCACATATGGGCGTTGTAGGGCCTCTCCCCCCATCCGGTCTAAAAATAATCAGGCCTTCGACCTTGCTCATGTTAGGGCGAGGTTCTCTTCCTGTCCCTAACATGACTGTGGGGGCACATAAGGACGTTGTAGGGCCTCTCCCCCCATCCGGTCTAAAAATAATCAGGCCTTCGGCCTTGCTCATGTTAGGATGAGGTTCTCCTCCTGTCCCTAACATAGCTGTGGGGGCACATAAGGGCGTTGTAGGGCCTCTCCCCCCATCCGATCTAAAAATAATCGGACCTTCGGCCTTGCCCATGTTAGGGCGAGGTTCTCCTCCTGTCCCTAACATGGCTGTGGGGGCACATAAGAGCGTTGTAGGGCCTCTCCCCCCATCCGGTCTAAAAATAATCGGGCCTTCGGCCTTGCCCATATTAGGATCTATTTTCATTGTCTGAAATGGTTATCCCCTCAAGACTGTAGAAGGTCTGCTCCCCATCAAGGTCCTCCAGAGATGGAGTTGATGATCCCAATTGGAGGCCGATCTTCGGACTGCTCTTCCCTCCTCGGTGGCTCAAGTTGTGGCAGGCCCCTTGGTCGATCCTCTCTGCCCTCAGGCCGACGTCGAATGAACCTGTCGAGCCGACCTCGTCTGATGAGCTCCTCGATCTCATCTCGGAGTTGAATGCATTCCTCTGTGTCATGGCCGTGGTCATGATGGTAGAGGCAGAACTTGTTAGGATTGCGCTTCCCGGGGTGTGTGCGCATCCTTTCTGGCCTTGGGAGCTACTCTCAGACTTCCATCAGCACCTGGATTTTCGATGCGTTGAGGGCGGCATAGCTGCGGAATCTTCCTGGGGGAGAGCCCCACCGAACCCTGTGCTCCGGGTTTCTCTGCCTGCGTGCTCGGGGAGGAGTCTGGGCGTGCTTGTACCTGGGAGGAGTTTGAGAACATGGCCGAGCTTCTCTCGGGCTTTTTTCGACTGCGGACTTACTCGAGTCTCCTGCCTGCCACTCTCTCACAGTCTCCTCATCCTTCATCTTGAAGGCTTCTTCTGCTCGGGCGTATCCTTCGGCCCGAGCTAGCAAATCGGCAAAATCTCTGGGGTACTTCTTTTTCAGGGAGAATAGAATGTCATTCTTTTGAAGGCCGCCTTTCAGAGCGGCCATCGCGACCAATTGGTCCAAGTTTCGGACCTCTAATGCGGCAACATTGAAACGGTTGACGTAAGCCCGGATGGACTCCCCCTCCCTTTGTTTGATGTTGATGAGGGACTCCGAACCCCTCCAGGGACGCCGACTGCTAACAAAATGAGCCACAAACTGGTGGCTCATCTGATAAAAAAAAAAAGATGGTACCCGACTTCAGTGCTGAGTACCAGTTTCTCGCTGCTCCCTTCAAGGTGGATGGGAAAGCTCGGCACAAGATGGCGTCTGGCACGTCATAGAGTAGCATCATTATCCGAAAGGCCTCCAGGTGGTCAACTGGGTCCAAAGTCCCGTCATAGCTTTCAAATTGAGGGAGCTTGAAGTTTGACGGGATCGATTCCTGCATGATCATTTGAGAGAAGGGAGGGTCAGTACAAATGTCCTCACCATAAGCAGGGGGAGCATGGCGGAGTTCTTCGATCCAGGAAATCCTCTCGACTACGGGTCTCGAGGGTCTTCTGGCAGAATGGAGGTAGAGATCTTCCAGGAGTAGAATCGTGATCTGACTGAGGGCTCTCCATCCTCGGATTCGTCTTTTCGGAAAAGGCGGGGTGACTGGCCTAAGTGGCTCATCCTACCATCGAATTTTGGAGTTCCGACGATGTTCTCTCCAGTCGCACTGACGTCTGCGGCTGTTGCTGCTGTTGCATGGCCTGCACCGCTTCAGTGAGGCCTCTGACCTACTGAACCAGTAGGTCGAATTGCTCCGTGCCAACCGCCGTTGCCAGAGGAGGAGGAGGAGCCTGAGAAACTGGAGGTGAGGCCGGAGCCTGAGATCTGGCCGCGGAGGTCGTGGATCGTCGGGTGGATGCTTTGCGGGGAGGCATCGGGCGAAGATCCAGTAGAGGAAGGAGAAGAGGATGTCGGAGAAGATGACCGGAGGCGGTCCCATTGAGCGCTCCTTTAAGAACAAGGGTACTGCGAAGACAGCAACCCTTCCTCTAGCGCCAATCCTATTGGTGCAAAAATCCGTCGGCATCGGAGAAGCTGGAGTCGAGGGAGTCGCGATCGCCGTCGGGACCTACAAAGGAAGTCTAAACTAGAGTTGGGGGTGCTCCGGCAAGACCCTCCGACGCTCAAGTCAGTTCTCTGCCTCAACAAGAATGGAGTGCTCGAACGAAAATTTTTGCAGAGTTTTGAGATAGAGATTAGAGCTTAGAGAATAACGTATCTGGGGTCCCCTTTTTATAGGCGGAGGATGCAACAGACTGATAGCGATGTTTGTAACCACCTGGTAGTGGGCCGTTCAAGGCCATAAGGAGTTTGTTGTGGAGAGTAGTGGCGTCAGGGGCTGTTCAGAGCCACGTGGAGCTTGTCACAGAGAGTGGAGTAGTGTCTGTTGTCGCGACTTGCCAGAGAGTGGTGGAGCCACACGAAATCTATCACAGGAAGTGGAGCAGAGTCGTGGCCATTACTATGGCCTGCCAGGGAGTCCAGGTCTGTCGGTCGAAGCTCGGTTGAGGTGTCCGGCAGAGAGAGGTAGCTCTCCATCTGAGAGGAGCTCAGATGTTGCTGGCGAGCCCTCCATCGTTGGGTGCCTTGGGCGCTAGTACTGCAGGCGAGGGTCATTTGCTGTAGGAGCTCGGTTAGAGGCTTTTCGTAGATGAAGTTCGATTTCATGCAAAATTCGGCAGAAGGTCGACCGACAGTGGATGTCGGACGGCGCTGGAGAGGCTCATCCACTGGAGGGGTCCGACTGCTGGAGTCCGTGTGTCGTAGGTGTTCGTCCGGAACCTGTCCGCTACAAAAGTTCGGTCGGAGTCCGGTCTCCGTAGAAGTCCGGATGGAGATCATTTGTCGAGGAAGCTCGACCGAAGCCTGCCTACAATAAAAGTTCGAAAGGAATTCGCTCATAATAGAAGCTCAGGTGGAGGCTTACAGTAGAAATCTGACGTGGACCGCTCGTTGTAGAAATTCAGAGCAGACCGCTTGTAGTGGTAGCTCAGAGCAGACCGCTTATGGTAGAAGTTCGGAGTAGACCGCTTGTGGTGGGGGCACGGAGGCCGGCCCTTGCTAGAATTCGGATGAGGCCCACCTACGATAGGAGCTTGGGGAAGAAGTCTGGCTCCCGTAGGAGCTCGGACGAAGTCTACCTGCAGTCGGGGTTTGGGGAAGAAGTCCGGCTCCCATAGGAGCTCGGACGAAGTCTAGAAGGTGGTCGACCACCGTAGAAACTTGGATGGAGTCCGTCCGTCGTGGAGAATCCGATCGACACTGGTGGGGGTTTATCCGTCGGCAGGACTTGGGAACGTTGCGGAGGCTCGGCCGCCGGAGAAGTTCAGAAAGATGTCGCCGAAGGTCGGACGTCGGTAGAATCCTGAGAGGGTCACTCTTGACACGAACTTCGGCTGGGGGATATTTTATACCCAACACCTAGAAAAAATAATTGTGAAAAAGGTCAATAGATTTTGACTTATACATCAACTTTATCTTCAACCGCTTCAACTCATTGTTCTTGGATTGGGAGAAATATCTAATTAAAGTCTTTCCCAGAAAGAAACTTTTTGACATTACCCATTTTAATGCCAAATAGTGGATGAAATTTAGCATTGATCACATGGTGTATTGCATCTTTAAGGGATGATGCCATACTGTAGAACTTAAAAAGTTATCTAATGTCGAAAAAAGAGCACCATGATTGACTATCCTATAGGCAAGTTAGAGTTTCTAAAATTTGGCACATAATTTGGCTTCCTAACATGGTGGATCCTGCTATGAGACTATCCAGTCCTCTATATAGAGGTCAAATTCCTCTCTATAGAGGTCAAATTGGTCTAGATCAAGTTTGGTGATCCTCCTACATCACCTCCTCCAATAAATTATGTCCCTTTCTCTTTCTTCTATTTTAAGATTCGGAGGTGAACTAAAGCTTGCTCTCAATCTTTCTTTTTTTTTAAGATAAAACTTTTTTGCTCCATCCAAAAGGGTAAAAGGTGAAGCAAAGATGGTTTTGCTTCACTAGCACAAATTAAATAAGAAACAAATCATCCAAAGCATCTGCTCCTACTCCCGAACTGTCAAGAGGCAGGCACACCAAAGAATTTGTTGGCTGATGGATATAGGTGGTAAGCTCATGGTTAAGGGTAGATGTATGGGCATGCTGTAGGTGTTGGATTTAGCAAAATTAAAATGATCAAAGGATGATGATAAAAGTAGCATAGGTCGAGATAATTTTACTTCTAAAACTTTTGGTTCCAACACACTACCTTTCAAAAGAACATTAATAGGATAGGATAAGGTGTAGTTGGGGCTACAATTGTAGTCTTCTACTTTTACGACTATAAGTGAGGAAAAGTAAAGATAATTAAAAATAAACTAGATTCATTGATGTATCTAAAGATCCCTCTTTTAACAATGTATTATGATATTTATAAGTGACCCACTTTTACCATCTTGATACTTGTCTTTGC
Source organism: Elaeis guineensis (assembly GCF_000442705.2). Taxonomy (NCBI): domain Eukaryota; kingdom Viridiplantae; phylum Streptophyta; class Magnoliopsida; order Arecales; family Arecaceae; genus Elaeis; species Elaeis guineensis. Next base: position 94,463,581 of record NC_025997.2, on the reverse strand, counting down.
TAGTACATGCCACATAAGTTACTATTGCCAAGAGTGGTAGATAATGGTACTACTCCAATCACCTCCTGAGTAGTGGTAAGATGAGTGCATTTGTTAGTTTTACGATTTATTTTTGTTAGCATACCATATGGCCCATTATTTCTCATGCATGATAGATAGTGTCACCAATCTTCTCATTTCTTGAATAGTTTGACAACTCCTACATCGTATATATGGCAACTACAATCCTCAGACTCAACTCTATTAGATGTGTGCCCTAGATGCCAGATTGGCTGACACATTCCTGTACAAATATAAGGGCAAATTTATAATTTTGACTATAAATGAATAAAAGGATTATTCTACTATCATATTGTGTACATTATGTCTGTGATACATCCTTTGAGTTAGTAGGAATGTTAATTCATATTTTTAAGAGTTGAAAATTTAAGGTATGAATTTACATAACTAACTTATAAACAGCTCCTGACCATAGGATCATCATGAGGATGGTGATCGATCCGGAAGGTTGGTGTATGATCACTTTCTTAGAGTAGATGTGTCTTGAGTCTATGGTGTAGAGACACCAGAGCGAGAGTACAGGTATTCATTGAGAATGAGAGTATTGAGCGTGACCACCTCGAGCAGTCATAAAAAAATCTACCTTCTCGTCGATGACTAGCTCGATGCTGCAGCTGTGTGTCTAGTTCTTTTACTTGAGGTACATCGACAGTTCACCTTAAGTGTGTTATAGTTTGACTACACTATAACTCAATCTTCTAACCATTCAAAATCCTGAGGTGTATATTGGCTGTAGCATATTCATTGTAGGAATCAGATCGCACCAAGAAGGGATCTATCAACCTCGGTAGATGAGAGAAGTAGTCCTATGATGATCGAAAGATCGAGTCCTTAAGCCCATGGCCATGGCAGAGTGAAATAATGAAAAAGAATTTTTCATTGAGGTTTCACATCGGACTCAGATCAATCGATTGATTCATATGACTGATGTTGGATTTAACGAGTTTACCTTAACCCTAATTCAGTCGGGACTCATGATAGAAGAACTCAATCACACAGATAGCTGCACCGAGAGGTTCATCTTCATTTCTGATGAGTTGCCACCATATACTGTTAGGTATCACTGATAGATTTTGAGAGCAATTAGAATGATCTTGATGATCGATCATTCTAATTATCTGAATCAGAAGAGTTCTGATCCATCGAAAGGAGTTTCGATGATGTCAATGATGAGATCATGACATGTCTCATTACCATACGGAAATGAACCTAATTGGGTCACACAAATAAGAGTTAGGGTTTGGATGCTATCAATTGAGCTAGTCCAGTTTGATTGATTTGGATTAGATCTAATTAGATTCAAGGAAATCGTGCTAGCACATGATTGAGCTTAATTTTCTCCTCATGTAATCTTTTCTATCTCGACTAAGCCAAATGTGATTTGACTCACTCAGAGAACCTTGAGAAGGTTTCTCACAGTCTGACTGGAGCCAGTCCAGCTCAAAAAAAATTTATCTTAATTCATGAGATAAATTTAAGACAACACCTGCTAATTCCTGTCACCTACCATTTTTATTTTAGGACATTGGTCAAACGTTGACCCATGGACCTTGGACTGAAGGCCACTTGGCAAGAGGTCATTGGAGAGTTTTTGTGGAGTGTCCACCTACTAAATTGGGCCTCAAAGTGGGTGCCATATTCAGATTGGGCGTGCACCCCAAGTGGATAAGGATAGAGTCCCATGAGATGAGGACTCTGATCCCTTGATCAACTTGGACTGTGGGGTGCAAATCTCACTGTGCTTATCCAGTGTTGGCACCAACAGTAGGAGGAATTATGGAGATTCTTATCTGATATGATCAGATTACATCACTTCATCAATCAAAATTTTTTCAAAATTAATTAAAATTTTTTGATTAGTCGAATGATGTGGCACTGTATGACGCAGCAGGGTTTATTTAAACCCTGTCTGCGCCTAGGGTTTAGAGTCTCTGTGCAATAACCAACAAAAGCCTGAATCCTCTCCACTTCTCCATAACCCCTCTTCTTCTTTCCCTCCCCTCTTCACGTCCAAGAGGTTGGACATCCATCTAGTGCTTGTCCAAGGCGTGGTGGCTCTCTGATTAGAAGACTGCAGAGATTTATCGAGAAGCTGCTGCTCCAGCTTCAGAAGATCTTTTGAAGATCTTCCAGATCAGATCCAGATCTGATTTTTGGAGCAAAGATTTGTGAAGAGAAGATGATCTAGATCCTACTTGAGTGGATATCGATAGAGGCCAGATGACTGCGTGGCTATTTTAGAACCTCGAGCATTGCTGCGATCATCTACAGGGTAATCTAGTTACCCTAGAGGTATTTCTCTATTCCTCATATTTTCAGATTTAATTTTAGATTTAATATCAGATAATAGAAATTAAATCTAATAGATCTTAGATCTGAAATATCGTAGGATAATTTTTTTTTGAAATATTCTATCCTAGATCTCATAAGATTTGGAAGATCCTACAAGAAAAAAATTGATTTTTCCTTCAAACTCCACTAAAGTTCTCATCCTAAACTAATAGCTCTCATTCCCCTCAATCTACATTATAGTCATGCAGCCTATACCATTGTTGATTTGAAAAAAAATCATATTGGGTGGATACTATAAAATATCATATAAGGTAGCCTTCATAGTATACCACGTTTCTCTTAATACTAATCTTAAAGAATAAGTCTAAAAGTCAAAGATATTTTCTACTAATGAAGTTATTAGCTCTATGATTAAGGTAATATTCTCTTTCTTTCTTATTTTCAGCATATAGTGATATATACTATATGATTACATGATACACATTAAATATACAGTCAGGTGATATATACATACTATAAGTATTTTTGACACACATCTAATAACGATCCAGTACACACCTATAACTAAATTGATATATATTTACCAAACTTAGTTTCATCAGCATAGAGTATATGACTAGTTAATACATATCTAGCAAAATATTCATCTAATATCCCAATATACATCTCTAAATAAAAGGATACTCAGTTTTCAAAACATAGCATTCATCAGTATACATCATATGACCAAATGATATATACTAGATTGCTTATTGATACATACTATAAGCTTTTTTGATATACATCTAGCAATAATTCAATGCATATTTATAGATAAATTGATACATATTTTACTAAATTTAGTATTTACTAGTATACAGTATATGGTCAGTTGATATACATATAATAAAATATTCATTCGATGTTTCCATACACATCTCTAGATAAAATGAAACATAATTTTTATGATCTTTTAAATACAAAGATCTTAGAAAAGAAGATATATTTGAAAGAGAGAAGGGCCTCGAGGTATGTATCAAGTTGTGGCTAGATGTATATCAAAAAAACTTATAGTATGTATCAATAAATCATTTAATGTGCATCATTTGCTCATATCTATGTGTTGATAAATGCTATGCTTTGAAAATTGTGTATCATTTTATCTAGAGATATGTATTGATATATTGGATGAATATTTTGCTAGGTGTGTATCAACTAGTCATATACTGTATATTGATAAATACTAAATTCGATAAAAAATATATCAATTTAGTTATAGGTGTGTATTTGATCGTTACTGGATATGTATCAATAAAGTTTACAGTATATATTACTTGATTATATATTTAGTGTGTATCATATAGTCATATAGTATGTATCGCTTTATACTGAAAATGAGTAAGAGAATACTTTAATCATGAGACTAATTATAACTCCATTCATAGAAAAGTCTTTGATTTTTAGACTTATTCTTTAAGAATAGTATTAAGAGAAATGTGGCATATTATAAAGTTCGTCCCATATGATATTTTATAGTGCATGCCCTATATGGTTTTTGTTCCGATGACTTAGCCTATAGCCTTGGCTTGCATAATCCATTTGAAAACCTATACTACTCGGTTTATTATGGAGGGCTTTCCAAGGCTTATCATGTAATCGACCTTTGAAATACCATTGTCAATCTAAATATGGTATAAACACAAAGGGAGTAAAATGGGTGTGTGGATTTATGTTATTTATGTATTTTTGCACCACAAAAAGAAGCTTTAGAGCCGCATCATCTATTTCAAGGAAGGGCATGACTCTTGTGAATAAAAAAGATCATATTGAGTGCCAAATATTATGCCTCATGATAGCCATCTATATCTAGAATGGACGAAATAATAGCTATCCAAAGCCATGCAGCCCACTACGATGCAAAACGTGTATTGGGGTGGATCGTGAGAGGGTTGATCATCTTTTGATCAAAATTTTAAAAACTAAAAAAAGAAAAAAAAAATCCTAAGACCAGTAAGAAAACTTTCTCAATGCCATCAAGTAATGGTTTTAAAAGAAATTGGGGTAAAGAACCATGAATAGTACCAGATAATCACAACAATTTGCAGTGCTATCACAAACAAAAAGCAAAAAAAAAACTAATAAATCTCTGGTCTGGCCATCCTTCTGGACACCGTGCCACCCTCTTGTCTATGACCAATCAAACTCATCCTCATCTGCAAAGATCTTCATCGGACCTGTTGGGGTGTAATTTCATACAAGCCGAAGACGTAAGGCATATAAAGATGTGAAGCTATATCAGGCTTGGCCTAATCCTGATTCCGTCACATCATCTCATTAAAATATGAGAATAACTAGGAGTAAAAGAAAGGCTTCCATTCTCAAAATAGTCGATTGTCAACCCATACCATTAATGGAGATGGCCCCACATGCTAAAAAATGACACTACCTATCAAATCCAAAAAATCAGGAAGTCCTGCATGATTTTCGAGGATATTCAATGGAGGATGAAAAGATTTTTAATAGCCACTCCTTTTTTCATAGCTTTTCAGCCTTTGCCTATAAATAAAGGCCTAAAGAGGGACCCTCGAGGTACACAATCTCTTCTCTCCCAAAATGCTCGCTCCTCCCTCTGTTGAACAGAAATTTGACTTAAGCGTTAAAGGGTTTCTATCAGAGCCAACTCCAGTTAGAAGCATTTTTTGCAGATCCTGCTGTCACCGTTCGGCTATCGCCGACCTACCATCACCGTCCACTCCAGTTGATCCAACCTTAAGATGAAATCTGCGTCAACAGATTGACGCTAGAGGAAGGGCATAGGTCCATTTATGAAAAGATGTGAGCATTCAATGAGAGGAGTTTCATCGCATTGTTCCAATGTTGAGATGATCTGACCATCCATAAATCAGCTGATGCCGATCAGATCTGATCGCTCCCAGATCGATCAATGTCTTTCAAATTATCAAAATTGGACTCAAAGCTGGGGGCTTTGCAATCCAAATAGGGAAGGACATTACGAAAATTTTTTGATTTTTAAATTATTTTAATCCTTTGATCTATATTCAAATTTTAAATTTGAATTTTTGATAGGATCCAAATAAGAAGGGAGGAAGAAGATAATCTAAAGAAAAAGGGCCCGAACCTCATGTGTGGAAGTCTTAGATTGATTAATCATCCATTATAACAAGAGACAATCTCGGACGTGATATCGAAATTACTCTTTTCCTCAAAAAAATAAGTTAGAGTACCTAGTGCAATGCTACCGTAGAGATCCGATTGAAAGCTATTTTCTGTGGAACCAATGAGATCACACAAAAATAATTTCGTAAAAATCTCATGGTAAAAAGCTTCCAAACTGTCCACCAATTTTTTTTATTTATCCTCCTCCTTGCTGGTCCAACACCCAAGTAAAAAAAAAAAAAAAAAAAAAAGGGAAAAGATGCGGCGTCCACAGGCCTCCCCCGAGCCCGCGCGCATTCGCGACTGACGTCCAACCAGATCACACAAAAATAATTTCATAAAAATCTCATGGTAAAAGGCTTCCAAACTTTCCACCAATTTTTTTTATATATCCTCCTCCTTGCAGGTCCAACACCCAAGGAAAAAAAAAAAAAAAAAAAGGGAAAAGATGTGACGTCCACAGGCCTCCCCCTCAAGCATTGCCGAAGCGGGTCCAACCTGGTGCTTCTGCATGCATGCCGTCCCTACCGACGTCGCAGTCTCCAGTGTGACCGCTCCTAGCGCGGCCGAAGTCACCCGTGGTGCCGAAGCCCACGTGCACCTCCAGCATAGCCGAAGCCACTCCTGCCAACATCAGGACCATCCACAGCGGTCCCGAGGTCTCTCGCATGTCCCAGCTCCACCCGCACCGATCTCTTTTAGATCCGGCGATCCAAGCTTTCCCTCAGTCATGGAGCTGATTTCTTCTAGATCTGGGCAACCAAAGTCACCCCACTCGCCGTTTCTCATTGCTTCCCAGGTCTTAAAGCCCTCTTCTCCCTTCTCCACCGGCCGATCTCGAGAGAGAAGAAGCCGACGTCATCACCATGGCTCTTCTCATAGAGAAGACCTCCTCCGGGCATGAGTACAGGGTGAAGGACCTCTCGCAGGTTGACTTCGGCTGTCTCGAGATTGGGCTCGTCGAGGTGGAGATGTCCGGCCTCATGGCTTGCTGATCTGAATATGGCCCCTCCCAGCCCTTGAAGGGTGCCCGCATCTCTGGCTCCCTCCACACGACCATCTAGACCGCCGTCCTCATCGAGACCCTCACCGCCCTCGGTGCCGAGGTCTGCTGGTGCTCCTACAACATCTTCTCCACCTAGGACCATGCCACCGCCACCATCGCCTGCCGCCGGCGGCCCCGACCTCGTTGTCGAGGATGGCGGTGATGCCACCCTCCTCATCCATGAGGGTGTGAAGGTCGAGGAGTACGAGAAGATCGGGAAGATGCCTGATCTGGCCTCCACCGACAACATCGAGTTCCAGATCGTGCTGGGGCTCATCCGGGACAGCCTCAAGTTGGATCTCGAGAAGTGCCACGAGATGAAGGAGAGGCTCATCGGCGTCTTTGAGGAGACGACCACCGGTGTCAGGAGGCTTTACCAGATGCAGGCCATGTCTGGGTCTATGATGAAGATGTCGGTCCAGACCTTGAGGTCATCAGGTCCAGCCAAAAGAGCTATCCACCCCATGGGGCGATGCAAAAAAAAAAAAAAAGAGTAGTTCAAATCAAATTGAGGGAAAAATAAGGCCAATCCAGAACAAAAGTCAAGCTCAAATTGAGGCAAATAGCAAGAAGGGGTTAACAGAATGCAGGAGCTCTCAAACAGAAAACTCAAGGTAAAATATTCTTAAGCTTTCATCCACTATTCTTCCTCTTCCTTCTGCTAGGATCATGGTACATTAAAATCGAGACCAAAGTTGAAGTTAAAAGGAAGGCTAAGCTGAAGTCATGCCCAGACCAATCCGAGGTAAAAACCCAATCCATCCGAGGTGAAGTCATGACAAATTCGAGGTAAAAACCTAATCCATCCGAGGTGAGGTCAAAGCAAATCCGATATGAGATCATACAAATCCGATGTGAGGTCAAAACAGATCCGAGATGAGGTCAAAGCAGATCCAAGATGAGATCATGCAGATCTGAGGTGTGGTCAAAGCAGATCCGAAGTGTGGTCAAAGCAAATCTGAGATGAGATCATGCAGATCCGAGGTGAGATCAAGATCAAGCCGAGGAAAAATCAAATCTGAGCAGAGAAGAAAATCAAGGCTGACCCAACCTCAGATTTTGACCAACCAGAGCTTAGAATAAGGCTGACCAAAGCCCAAAATCAAGCTAATCCGAAGCAAAAACAAGCACAAACTGAGGCAAAACTCTAGTTCAAACTAAAATAAATAATAAGAGTCAAGCAAAACTCAAAAACTCTCAAAACAGAGCTCACAATTCTTATGGTAAAAAGTTATCAGGCCCTATCTATTATTCTGTATCATTTTTTTTGAACAACAGATCTTCAAGCACTTAAATTGAAGTAGAGATCAAACCAAGGCTATAATAACGAGGTGAGACCTATGTCATCAAAGAGACGACCTCCAAAGAAACTAATCTTAAAAGATCGACATCACCAGAAGGTTAAGGTCATCAAAAGACTAATTTGAGCAAATCAAAGCCAAACCAAGTCTAATCCGAGGTGAGATCATACAAATCCGAGGTGGAGATCATACAAATCCGAGGCCAATCTCAGGTCAATTAGAGGTCAAGCTCATAACTAATTCGAAGTCAGACCTGGACTAATTCGAAGTCAGACCTAAATCTGATCTGAGATCCAAATTAAAGTAGATCTGAAGTCAAAGTCAATCTAGTCCGAAGTCAAAATCATGGCCAAGTTGAAGTCAAAATCAAGACTAAGCCGAGGTCAAAATCAAGAATGAGTTGAAGTTAAAATCACAATCGACCTGAAGTTAAACTCATAGCTAAGCCAAAAGTCAAAATCATGACCAAGCTGAAGTCAAAAATAAGGCGAAGCCGAGGTCAAAATCAAGGACAAGTCGAGGTGAAGAGTGCGTCGAACCAAGAAAAATAAAAAGCTAAGCAAAATCAAAAGATTCTTAAACAAAGTCTCTCACAGTAAAAAGCCATGAAGCCTCATCCATTATTGTATTTTCTTCTTTTTTCTTATAGGACCATAGGTCTCTAAGCCAAAACTAAATCAAGGCAAAGGTCAGACCAAGTTGAGGGCTAACCCCGAGGACCCTTGAAGTCTACCGATTCGTCATTCAACCTATGCAAGCTGAAGACCTCGGTGGCTAGGAAGCAAGGGCTAACCATTAAGGACTCCTGATGGCCCTTCGCTCTTAAGCAAACAACACCAAAGAAGAAGGGCCCTTCGCTCTTCAATGAATAGCATCGAAGACCCTTCGCTCTTAAATGAACAGTGCCAATGAAGAATGGCCCTTCGCTCTTCAGCGAACAACACCAAAGACCCTTCGCTCTTAAGCGAACAACACTAATGAAGATGGCCCTTCATCTTGGTGAACAGTACCTCCAACAGCCCTTCACCTTGGTGAACAATACCTCCACAAGCCTTTACCTTTAGGTGAACAGCATCTCCAACAGTCCTTCACCTTGGTGAGCGGTGCCTCCAATGGCCCTTCACCTTTTGGTGAACAGCACCAGAAAAAATTATCCACTACTCGAAAAATGAGTTCAGGCCCAAAGATTTTTCCAAAATGGGACATCGATGGCTGACGTCGTGTGAAAGACAAAAGTTGGTCTCCAAGGATCTCAGCAACCAAACTAAAGCTAGGGAACGCTTCATTTCAATTGAAACAGGAGCATACGCCCCACATTTTCGGCTGCTTTGACTTGATATACTCTCTTCGTCCAACTCAATTCTAACTCGAACTCGAGAGTAGGAGGGTTATATTGGGAGGTAATTTTGTACTAGTTGAAGACGTAAGGTATATGGGGATGTGAAGCCATATCAGGCTTGGCCCAGTCCTAGTTCCATCACATCATCCTATTAAAATTTGAAAATAATCAGGAGTAAAAGAAGGGCCGCCATTCTCAAAATAGCTGGTTGTCAATCTATGCCATTAATAGAGATAGGCCCCACATGCTAAAGAGTGACACTACCTATTAAATCCAAAAAATTAGGAAGTCCAGCATGATTTCCGAGGATATTCAATGGAGGGCAAAAAGATCTGTAACAGTCATTCCCTTTTTCATGACTTTTCAGCCTCTACCTATAAATAAAGACCTAAAGAAAGACTCTCGAGGACGAAAAGATATCTAACAGTCATTCCCTTTTTCATGACTTTTCAATCTCCACCTATAAATAAAGACCTAAAGAAGGATTCTTGAGGTACGCAATCTCTTCTCTCCCAAAATGCTCGCTCCTTCTGTTAAGTAGAAATTTGACTTGAGCATCGGAGGGTCTCCGCTGGAGTTAACTCCTGTTAGAGACTTCTTTTGCCGATCCTACTGCCACAATCCGATCGTTGCCGATCTGTCATCACCACCCAACTCTAGTTGATCTGACTTTGAGATAAAATTCTATGTCGACAGGATCCTTCTTTCCTTCCGAGGTCACCGCCGACTACCACACCTTTGGTTTCTTCTCTTTATGCCATATGCCTGTTCCTTTTCTGCCAGAGATCAGGCCACGAGGGATCGAGAGTATGTTGGCTCTCCAAATGGTGGGCTCTTCAGGTATGTATGGATGGTATTGGACAAGATAGCTATTGACAATGGTGTTGAGGCCTGAATACATGCCACTCCGGTGGGCTTCGAGCGCACTGGTTCATGGATACAGGCAGCATTTGTTCATATGCCTTTGGCTCCATGGCTCTTCATATGGTTAAGGCTTATGGTTCACATGCCATGCTTCAAGGCCATTGGAAGCTCTTATAGACCATATATTCAATAATGCATTTAACTAATGGGAAGGTTCCAGATACATCTGCAAAAACAGTAGTGATTGATTAGGCATAATTGACATCTAGTCCATTTTTTTTGGGTAAAACATCTAGTCCTTAGTTTGACCAGCTATTTGTTGGTTAATGTTGGTTGATTGAATGTTTTATTCCCACCCTTGATTTAATGGCGATGTTGTTTAGTCCCTAGCCTTGTACACATGCGCAAATATGAGGAAAATAGATATGTGTGTACAAAAAAAGTATAAAAATATGCAAAGCAAAACACCAGTTTATGTACAGCACCAAACATTAATGGCTAAGTCTGCAAGTACCGAGAATGAAAAGGAAATCAACTTGAGGGCCAGGTGTTAAGTTTTCTTTGATAATTATCTGCGGTGAAATTACATAGCCATGAATTTATTTTGGTAGCTAGAATCTCATGAATGCCATCCTTAAATACCTATTCAATGAATAAAAGAAAAATGCTAGGATCATCGGTCTCATGGTGCAGTTATGTGAAAGTAAGACTTTTAATCTTTGTTGTTATATCTTAATGGATGGCTTAAACTATGATAAAGTGGTTTTATCTTGATTGAGATTGAAAATACATAAATTTTAAACTGTTGCTATAAAGCTTCGAGATGAGGTCGGTGCTGAACCGAACTAGAGTGTTGAGAGTTGCGTCGACGTGAGTCGTAAGTGAAACCTGTAAAATAAATCTCAAAATCGTAGGGTATTCTCTAGTTTAGGATTTTCAGATGCTTAAGTCAGTCGGGGCCTTGAGAACAGGTAGTGGAAATGGAGAAGTAGAAAGTAATAAGTGAGAGTTTGAGTAAAGAAAAGTGGAAAGAACTCTGATTTTCTTAGAAGAATCTGATATAATTTTATCTCTATTCACTCAGATTTATTTTGGACTTACCTTCTGTAGAGTACTTTATCCCTCTTTATATAGAAGGAGCTTGCTTAGGTTCTAAGGAAAGGTTGTTTGATCATTAGAGATCTGTTAGGCCATTAGAAATCTATGAGACTGTTAGACCGTTGGAGATCTGTTAGGTCATTGGAGATCCGTTAGGCTGTTAAATTGTTGTAACAGAATAGCCAGTTGTGTAGAGATCGTGGGGCGGCTACCCATATGGCAAATGAGCTGGCATACAATTAAAAGACAGTTACAGTTGAGTTGGATGATAGCTATTAGATAACCATCTGTAGATGCGATGGCATGTTAGTAACAGACCGATGTGGGATAGCTGATATCAATAACTATCTAAATTTGGCATCATACCTTTGGTGTGAACAATCAGATCGGCTAACAACTGAAGTAAAATGAAGAATGAGATCAAAAGAGGACTGAGATGAGTGTTCCACTTACTAGCAGTTCTGGATTAAGTCGATTAGCAGATAATATTGAAGAGATAGGTTGGTCATGGACCAATGTAACCTTAGAGAACATTTATCTCAGATAACAATCTGATGCCATGTGTCCAAATAATGATGAGGTCGAACTTATGATAAGGTTGGTCTTCTGGTGAGCTCAGCTATCAGCCTGCTGATGAGGTCGATCTCTTGATAAGATCAGTCTTCAGCTTTCTAATAAGGCCGACCTCCTGACGAGGTCGGCCTTTTGATTCTTAATGAGGTTGGCCTCCTGATGAAGTCGACCTCCTGATGATCTCAGTTTTTCGATGAGGTCGGTATTCTGATTAGGTCGGCCTTATCATGAGCTCCATAGTCAAGCCTTACATCATTGATATTCTTGTCAATTCGAGAATTCTTGAGTATGAAAAGTCTCGAGGATATCAACTGAGGTGGTATGATCCCTACAACACTTATCCCTCACTTCTAAGTCTGAAGAAGTGACTTCGGACGAAAGTAGTCTATGAAAAAAATTTTCAGCTTGTTCAAGGTGACGAATCCATGCCATTTGATTCTTCAAGTGAACCACTGCATCTTTCTACTTGAGCTTGAAGTGGATAGGTCGGATCTCTTATATACTTGATAGGATTTCAATCTTTGATGCCTCATTTTCTTCTCTTTCAAGGATATATTGTCTAAGAATATGACTTAAAATATAAATCTCCTTGAGCTAATGTTGTAAAGTCTAATCCATAAATCCAAATGCTTCACATCAGATATTCATGAAATTAAACACTAAGTTATCCTAATTTGGTTGGAATTTTCATGGCCTTATCATGGCTTTTCCCAACCTCATTTGGACAAACTTAGTCTTTTTTTTATCTCATTTGATCAGATATATTTGTTGTGGTTAAGGGGTCGGATGGCTCAGATGGTTAGGTTAACTTTGCTCCTATGTACATGAGATATTGTCCACTTTGGCTCTGACCATTTTTGAGCTTTAGTGGATTTTGGTTATTTGGAACCTTATGATTTTGCCCTTTAATATGGGGAGTGAAGCTTCCAATCTATATAAGCCATACTCCCTCTTGACTCACAATTAATATGGGACTAAGGAAGCTGTCTCTGCCTTTTCAGAGAAGGACTCTCAACTACCCCCTGATTTCCACCATGATCTCTTATTGCTGCTCTATGGTACGTTGGAGCTATTGTACCATAGCAGTAAGTTCTTGAACTTGCTGTACCAAGAGACTAAATTGTTGAGGATCGACAGCAACTGATGGTTGGGTGATCTATCCTGAGCATCTCTAGGAGAAGATGAGGCAGGTAGAGGATGAATTGGTACTTTTTTGTTCACCATTTTTCACTAAAAAATTTCAGAATATCCTTTCTCTAGCATCAATCTGTTGCTGCAAAGCTCTAGAGATAAGGTCAGTGCCAAACCAAATTGGAGTGCTGAGAGTTATACTGATGTAAACTGCAAGCAAAACCTACAAAAGAAGTCGCAAAATCATTATTAGAAAATATACCTTGAGATTCGATCTACAAAAAGTCCAGAACGAGATCTAGGATAACGAACGGAGTCCAATGAGCCCAAAACAGCCCAAATAGAATCTAGATGGAGAAGAAATGCATGAAAGAAGGGGAGGAGGTGGGCTGGTAGGGCCGGGCCCAGGCCCAGTGTGCGGGCACGTGCGGGCCGGCCGCGAGCGAGCGGCCTAGCATGGGCATGCATGGGCCCCATCCAGCAGATGCATGGGCGTAGCCCAACATCTTCATGTGGTCCATGCCCCATGAGTGGACCAACAGCATTTCACACCATGTTTCATGCAGTTTATGGTGAACCGACAAGCATTTCGAGCTGATTTCTCATGGCTCACTATGGTTCACTATAAGAAAAGAGAGCTTTTGTGACGAAAATATTTTCATCGTAAATAATAAGTATGTACGATAAAAAATAAAATTCATCATAAACAATAAAATATTTATGATGAAAATAATTTTTCATCGTCAATACTTTTATATCAGCGATGAAAAAAGAATTTTATCATAAATAATTACTATTTACAATGATAATTTTTATCATAAATAATAAAATATTTATTTTAATACAAAATTTTGAAATATTTATGACAAAAATATTTTCATTATAAATAATTTAAGTATTTACGATAGAAATTATTTTTTCATCAAAAATAATATTATTTTCAATAAAAAAATTTATCACTAATATTTGAAAAAAAATAAAAAATTTTAAAAATTTAAAAATTATAGATTATTTATAATAAAATTTTTTTATCAAAAATAATCAAGTATTTACGATGGAAAGCTCTTTTCATCGCAAATAGTCAATTATTTATGATAAAAAATTTTATCACTAATATTTTAAAAAAATAAAAAAAAATTTAAAAATTTAAAAATTATAAATTATTAGTGATGAAAATATTATGTAATAAATAATTAATTATTTATGATGAAAATATCTTTCTATCGTAAATACTCTATTAGTTATGATGAAAAATTTTTGTCACTAATATTTGAAAAAAAATTAAAAATTTAAAAAATATAAATTATTTATGATGAAAATATTACATCATAAATAATTTAGTATTTACAATGAAATAAATTTTTCATCATAAATATCAGTTATTTACGATAAAAAGTTTTCATCACTAATATTTGAAAAAAATAAATTTTTTTAAAATTTTAAAAATTATAGATTATTTATGATGAAAATATTACATTGAAAATAATTAGATGTTTATGATGAAAATCTTTTTCTATCATCAATACTCTATTATTTATGATGAAAAATTTTCATCACTAATATTTAAAAAAAATAAAAAATTTAAAAATTTAAAAATTTAAAAATTATAGATTATTTGTGATAAAAATATTACATTAAAAATAATAGAATATTTATGATAAAAATTCTTTTTCATCATAAATACTAAATTATTTATGATAAAAAATTTTCATCCCTAATATTTAAAAAAAATAAAAAATTTTAAAAATTTAAAAATTATAGATTATTTGTGATAAAAAATTATTTTTTTATCATAAATATTTAATTATTTATGATGAAAATATTTTTATCATCAATATTTTTAAAAAAAATTAAAAAATATAAAAATTATAGATTATTTATGATGAAAATATTTCATCATAAATAATTTATTATTTATGATAAAAATACTTTTTCATCATAAATACTATTTATTTATGATGAAAAAAATTTTATCCCTAATATTTAGGAAAAAAATTTTAAAAATTTTAAAATTATAGATTATTTATGATAAAAATATTATATCATAAATAATTTGATATTTATGATGAAAATCTTTTTTCATTGCAAATACTCAATTATTTATAATAAAAAGTTTTCATCGCTAATATTTGAAAAAATAAAAAATTTTAAAAATTTAAAAATTATAGATTATTAGTGATAATTTTTTTTAATTGTAAATACTCAATTATTTATGATGAAAATATTTTTGTTGCTAATATTTTTTAAAAAAAAATTAAAAAATATAAAAAATTATATATTATTTATGATAAAAAATTTTACATCATAAATAACTTAGTGTTTGCAATGAAAATTAATTTTTCACCATAAATAATTGACTATTTATGATGAAAAATATTTTTCATCAAAAATACTCCATTATTTATGATGAAACAGTTTCATCACTAATAAGTAAAAAACCAGAACTTTAAAAAAATGACTTTCGATACTGAAAAAGAATCATTCTCTCAGTATCTAAACTTTGTTGGATGATGCAATAAAATTCTTCACCTACAACCGAATCAACTGTTTTTAAGATCCAAGAGCAAACCGCCTCAAAAAATTAAATGCAAAGAATTTGATTCAGAAAAAATATCAACTTCCAACTGTATAAAGAATAAAACTTTATCAACTGTTCGATGGACTAAATTATGTTATTTACTTCTAAACCATCTCAAAAAAATTTGGCCAATAATTTCTTGTGACAACAAAATCCTAAAACATCTTTAAGAGAAAAATATAACTTTTTGAACACCATCCTTAATCTGCGACAGATGATGCATCACATGTTGGAAAATATATCCCAAAAGCCAATCATCAACCTGTTGACGGTTGAGCAACCTTGTATTGTAATTAATTTATTAATAAATAAAATATATTAGATATTTTCATCATAAGTTTTCATCTTCTAATGAACTTCATTGATGTGATGAAGTCCTTAGGACTATTTAGGTTCGATAAAGAGAGGATTTATCGATTAGTCCTTAGAACTGTTCACGATCAAATGATAGGCTGTTAATAAGGACAACAGCTTCTATCAAGCATAGGTCGCTATAGGCCATATGGGTTGGTTGTCCTCTTAATCAAGGAGTGTGGAGACACTGGTATGGCATACAGGTGAGATGTAAGGATACATCATCATTGAATGTGACCAACTCCAGAGTATTTTGCTGTCGAGAATGTCTCTAATGGGACATAGGTATAAGTATCCCTTAGACCTGAGATCGCCTCAGTGACTTGCAAGCAACTCACTGTGCTTTGGTACTGGACTAACTAAATTTTTAATTCAGTGACAGAAGATTTTTGGGTACAGAAGTACTTGCAAAGTCAGAGTATGATCAAGATGGGATTAACCACTCCAAGAGTTGGAGAAGAATGAGTCGCTGTATTTCAATTTAGCAAACCTTGACCAGGGTAATCCATCAGATGGATTTGATATTTTGAAATACAATGTGGACAATCTGATCAGAGTTAACAGTTGAACTCTGAGGTGTCCTATGAGCATTTTGGTTAAGGAGATGAATTATATGAAAACTATATCCGCATGGGTTCTAAGGATGTTCTACACATTCGACCTATCCAGCCATCGGGTATCATTGCTAGATGGTCACTTCAATTGGTATAAAAATTTATTCCTATACTACTGACTTAGGTTTGGATCTATGAGGTCATACACATTAGAGTTCACAATCCGATCGAATGGTTGATCAACGATTAAGAATCATTCTAGGGTTAAACGATCAATACGATTGACATTTAACCTAGTGCTAGTGTTGCAGGAGGATCGATTAGCAATTTGATTGCTAATTGACTTAATTTGATTAAGTCAATAGGCTAAGATTAAGTCTAATTAAATATAATTTAATTAAATTTGATTTAGACTTAATTGGATCAAGTCTAATTAGTTTATTGGATAAGTCAAATGCAAGGAATAACTAGTCCTAGTCTAATTAGGACTTGGGTCAACCTAATTTTTAATTTGATTAAAAAATTAAATCAAATTTAAATTTAATTTAATTTGATTAAGATCTATTTTAATTGGATTGATTTGGTTTGAGAAACTAAATTTGAACAAGTCATAGATTGAACCCTAGTAAGACTAGGATTCCACCTTACACCACCTTAGCCCCCCACGCCCACTCTCTCTTATTTTGTGTGATAAATCTTCTCTCCCAGGCCTTCACGTATGCCCAAAGCTTTTCACTCTTTCTCTCTTACATGGAATATGGTTGTGGACCAAGTCAAAGTAGGAATTAGTTTGAATTTCAAATTCTATGAGATAGAATTTTAGGAAACCAAAACTCTTTCCTTATGGCACTGATTTTATCCAGATTTTTTTTGATATTTTCATAGATTTTATGGAATATATTATACACCCTTTGCTGGTGGTCCATGATAGAAAAAGAAGGAGGAGGCACTCAAGAGTTGGGCACCACTTGTCTTGCCCTATTTGGATTCTCCTTGACTAGGTATTGACCTAGACAAAGATTCTTCATATCTCTTTATTTAAGATAAATTTCTTTTTGAAATTTTTGTGAATTATAAAGCATTGAGAGACCCTTGGGGTGTGTAAAAATTAGAGAGAAAGAATATTAGGGCATAGAGATATAATAGACACAAAACTAGGTGTCTAGGTGAGAGCAAAGAGAAGAAGAAGAGGGTCTTCTTCTAGGATTGCTAAGTTCACCTCTTTCCTTCCTCCATCTGTGAGTTTTCTGAGAGTGTCTCACATCTAAAACTCTTTCTCTTATTTTTCATCTTTGAAAAAGTCTAAATCAAGAAGAAGGAGGTATCTGATCGACCATCGAAGAAGGATCAGCACAGTACTAGCATACTGTACTGATTTCCTGGATCAGGACTTCTGATTATGATTTGTGGGCTCATGTGGATGACTCCTAGAGGTCAGACATATGTGCGGCTCACAACATTATCTTCAAGTCTGGATCAGCAAAGTTAGAACGTCTAACTTGCAAGATAATAGATCTGATTTATTATATTTTACATACATTAGATGTAGTATAAAAATATGTTGATATGACCAACATGTAGTTCTTGCCCTTTATATTTTAATTTTTAATTTAATATCATATAATAATTATGTAATAAAATCTTAGATCTAAGAATTTATTAATTTTATAAGATAAATTTTGATTTATTTTAGTCTTTCACTGTCTGATCTTGAAAAAGTTTCAAGATCTAACCCTGAAACCCTAGATCTGGTTCCTTCAATTTGTATCAGAGCCTAGTTTATTTATTACATGATTATTTATACATATTTAGATTATTTTTTAGATTAGATCTAATTTATAATCTGATTGTTAAATCTAAAATTAAAATATTTAGATCAATCATGAACTGTAGGTTGTCTTGCTGTAAGGTTTACCCCTTACAGTGCAAAGGTTGTCCTAGTTTGTGTAGATCTATCTTTAATCATAAATTTGTTAGATATAATCTAGATTAAATTTATAATTTATTAGATTTAAAAGATATTTAAATATAAAATAAATTTTTTTTATTAATAATTACCGCACAAAGAACCATCATATATTTGTCTGAAAAATTTACACAGTTTAAAGTTGAAATTGTTTCAATTACATGAACCTGTTTAAATTAGATCTAAAGTAGTTTCATGCTTATTTTACTTGTATTTTGATTATGAATCAAACATGCAACTTGGTTGGTAAGAATCATGTTATAAAAATATTTTACAAACATAAAAATTATTTTTGAAAAGCCGAACCCCAACCCTCAGCTCAAAACTTAATTGAGAATTAAGAAGTTGTTTGATTAGGTTCTAGGATTATGAATTGAAAAACCTAAGACACAAACCATAACACATTGATTAATAGGTTAGTAAGAATTAGGTCCATTAATTGGGTTAGACCTAACGTTAGATTAAAGATGGACTTAATTAGAGAATTGACTAAATCTAATCAATTGTTGTCTTAGATTAGGTCAAAGATTTTCTAGATCAATTACAACAGTTGTAGTTGGTCAAGTCCATATCTTTAACGAGAACCAAATGGACTTGATTCTTGGCTAAGTGGTCTAGGATGAATTGTTAGGTTGATCTAATCGAAACTAATTAAACCAGTTAGTATCTAAGGTAAATCAGATCGGTGGTTTTTAATTGACAGCTCGCTTACCTGACCATTTCTGATGGTGTCTAAGGCAAGCTTTGGTAGACCCTCCCATCGATCAAACTTACCTAGCCTTTTGGTGAAATTATATTTTGATTGGACCACTTGACTATTCGAGCTAACCCATGTCAGCTAGGTAAATTAGTGTGACTGATTTAGGTGCTCCTAGACCAGCCCTTTTAATGGTCTCCCTTAAGCTGACTTGGTGAAGTCAGTGGGAGGATCATGATAAGCTGGTTCATCTGACCTCCTCCTCTAAATCAATTAAATCCTCTAAAATTATTAGGTCCTTAAAATAAAATAGTTATGGTGATAACTAAATCATAGCCTCCCATTAAGTGGATGATAATGGGTCTATTAGTTGGATAATCATTGGAGGCCCAAAGGTCTGGTGCTTATCGACTGATGGAATTATCATTCATAATATGATTTTTTGACTGCATCTTTCTAAATGGTGGTTAGGTTAGCTAATCGAAGTTGGGCCTAATCATTCATTGGCTAGATGGGCCAAGTATGGTCATGTTAATGGTTGGACCTAACCAGACCTTTTCAGTGGAGGCCAAAGCCTACTGATTAGAGACTGGGGCAAAATTAAAATTATTAGAAATTATTTAAAAAATAATTGGTTATGAACCTACCTTTAGATGTACATGGTGTTAGATGTGTGTCCTAGATGCCAGATCGACTGACACATTCCTATACAGATCTAAGGGCAAATTTATAATTTTGACTATAAATGAATAAAAGGGTTATTCTTCTATCACATTGTGTACATTGTGTCTGTGATACATCTTTTGAGTTAGTAGAAATGTTAATTCATATTTTCAAGAGTTGAAAATTTAAGACATGAATTTACATAACTAACTCATAAAAAGCTCCTGACCATAGGATCATCACGAGGATGATGATCAATCCGGAAGGTTGGTGTACGATCGCTTTCTTAGGATAGATGTATCTTGAGTCTACGATGTGGAGACACCAGAGTAAGAGTACAGATATTCATTGAGAATGAGAGTACTGAGCATGACCATATCAAGTAGTCATAAGAAAGTCTACCTTCTCATCAATGACTAGCTCGATGCTACAGTTGTGTGTCTAGTTCTTTGACCTGAGGTGCATCAACAGTTCACCTTGAGTGTGTTATAGTTTGACTACACCATAACTCAATCTCCTAGCCATTCGAAACTCTGATGTGTATGTTGGCTGTAGCATATTCATTGTAAGAACTAGGTCGCACCAAGATGAGATCTATCAACCTCGGTAGATGAGAGGAGTAGTCCTATGATAATTGAAAGATCGAGTCCTTAAGCCCATGGCCATGGTAGAGTGAAATAATGAAAAAAGAGTTTTCCATTAAGATTTCACATCAGACTCGGATCGATCGATTAACTCATATGACTGATGTTGGGTTTGACGAGTTCACCTTAACCCTAATTCAGTCGAAACTCATGATAGAGGAACTCAATCACACAGGTAGCTGCACCGAGAGGTTCATCTTCAGTTCTGATGGGTTGCCGCCATATACTGCTAGGTGTCACTGATAGATTTTGAGAGCAATTAGAATGATATTGATGATCGATCATTCTAATTGTCTGAATCAGAAGAGTTCTGGTCCATCGAAAGGAGTTTCGATGATGTCGATGATGAGATCATGACATATCTCATTACCATACGAAATTGAACCTAACTGGGTCACACAAATAAGGGTTATGGTCTAGATGTCATCAATTGGGCTAACTCAATTGATTTGGATTAGATTCAATTAGGTTCAAGGAAATCATGCTAGCACTCGATTGAGCCTAACTTTCTCCTCGTGTAATATTTTCTGTCTCTACTGAGCCAAATATGATTTGACTCATTCAGAGAACCTTAAAAAGATTTTTCTCAGTTTAAATGAAGCTTGTCTAGCTCAGAAAAGGCTTGTCTTAATTCATGAGATGAATTTAAGACAACACTTGCTAATTCCTAGCACCTGTCAATTTCATTTTAGGATATCTGTCAAAAGTTGACATATGGGTCTTAAACTGAAGAGGGCTCATTGGAGAATTTTTGTGGAGTATCCACATGTCAAGACCCAATTGAATTGGGTGACATAATCAGATTATGGCATGAGCCCAATTGGATTTAAGTGGGAGCCCCAAATGGATAAGAACCAAAGAATCCTGATAAACATGGACTCTTTGGTGCCACCTTGATTGAGCTTATCCAATGTTGGTGCCAACTTAGGAGAGAGGGTGAGATTCTTATCTGATATGATCAGATGACATCACTCTATCAATCAAATTTTTTTCAAAATTTATTGGAATTTTTTGATTGGTTGAATGATGTGGCACTGCACAGCATACAGGGTCTATATAAACCCTGCTGCACCTAGGGTTTCATGGATGAAATTGTTTTATGCACAAAATTCAATAAATGCTGCCCCATCCCCTCTTCTCTACATCCTCCCTGCTCTTCTTCCTCCCCTCTTTACATCCAAAGAGTTGAACATTCATCTGGCAAAGATTCAAGGTGTGGTGACGCCTGGAACAGAAGGCTGCAGGACTTCTTCGACAGGCTGCTGCTCCAACTTCAAGAAGACTTTTGAAGATCTTCCAAATCAGATTTAGATCTGATTTTTGGAGCATAGATTTATGAGGAGAAGATATTCTAGATTCTACCTAAGTAGATATCAGTAGAGGCCAGACGCTTGCGTGGCTGCATCAGAATCTCGGGCTGTGCAGAGATCATCTACAGGGTAATCAGATTACCCTTGAGGTACTTCTTCTTTCATCATAGTTTTAGATTTAATTTTAGATTTTAAATATCAGATAATAAAATTAGATCTATAGAATTAGATTTAAAATATATAGGATAAATTTTTTTAAAAATTATTTCGCCCCAGATTTTATGAAATCTGGAAGATCCTATGAGGAAAAATGATTTTCCTCCTTTAAGTGGTATCAGAGCCAAGTTGTTGGCTCTATTTTAGATCTATTTTAGATCTAATTTTAATTTTAATTTATCTGATATTAAAAAATTTTAGATATCACATCAGATATGATAGAATCTAAAATTAAAATATTTAACATTAAATCTAAGAAGATCTAACATGCATAAGATGCATGACTAGACTAGGATTAGTTGAATCCATAAATGGTCTTAAGTTTTATATTTTAATGAGATTAAAATATAAATTAAATCTAATTTATTTTTTATTTTTTTAATGTTATAAGTATTATAATTAGATCAAAAAATAAAAAATAAAATTTTAGTTTTTTTCATAAAATTGATCTGCTGCATGCCTAGACTAGTTGTAGAATTATTCTAGTAACTTGTCTAGAATAGATTTAATTTTGAATAGTTCAATTTAAATCTTATTTTTTAGATATTACATGTGATGTATCAGATCTGAAAGTATGCTAATTAGATTGATTTTTGATACATGAAATGTATGCAAAGCATGTATTAGTTAGATCTTAAATTGTATATGTGATATGTTAATTTAAATCTAACTAATTTTATAGTTAAATTTATATTTTTGATTAAGGTGTTCCTCATGGCCGTCCGGTCATAAGAATAAAGTAGGATTTTAAGACCCTCTCTTTCCATTCAATGGGGTGTTCATATGACGTGTAGGGGTGCCGCGCATTCATCCTTAATCAGAAATCAAAACTTACTTTTCTGCAAAATTCTAGATCCTGAAATTCTAGGATTTATTTTACATGTTTTGTTTATGAACCCAAACTTAATTAATGAATTAAGCTTATAAAATTCAATTAGGTCTAAAATTAAGAATTTCAGATATAAGATATTTTCATAAAATTGAGTTCGGACTTGGGTAGCTCAATTAGGTCTAGCGGTTGATCAAACCGAATCAAGAGTTGGTTAGATGGAATCATGAAAGCTAATAATTGACCAGCCTAATAGGATTAAGTCTGGATCAAGGTCGAATCACATTTAGATATGACTCGATCAAGTGAAGACCTAATTTGGCTCAGAGGTTAGAGTCTGGATTGTAGGCTAACCCAATTAGTTCTGGTTCGACAATTTGGTGTCTAAGGTAAGTTGGACAGATGCGACTGACTGATTTTTAATTGAGAGCTACTCGACTCGAATACGTTCTTGTCGAGTTAATGGCATATCCCTTCCACCGGTCTCACTTATCTGGCCATATGTGTCGACTCAGTTCTGATTAGAGGTAGCTAACAATTCGAGCTAATCCATGCCACTAGGTTAGTCATAATTGTTATGACTATGTCAAGTCAAGTTTAATGAGACCTAAATCAAATCTCCCTAAAAAAATATTAAGTCTAGGTCTTCCACCATTGTGGATGTGTGGGCCCTTCCCAGGGTTGATTGTTCTCGATTGGTTACAGTGGCTCAGTTGCATCGGGAAGATGCAACCATGTCCATTAGACATTGGATGCTACGGATTAGAGGATGGATTGGGCTCAATATTTCGGATACGGTGAGGGACCCAATCAGGAATCTAGTTCGTGCAAATGGTGGGTTTGGCTTAACAAAGGATTGGAGCAATATCTCAGATATGGTGAGCTTCATGAATTAGAGATCAAGTTTTGGGTGCACCATGATTAGAGAATCATTGGATAAGAGTTGTCCACTCATCGGTTGACCCATCATCAATTACTGTTAGGTGAGGTGGTGAGCCAGTTGGTGAGACTGCACCACCCACTAGAAATCACTGATCACAGAGATTTTCACATCTCAACCCAAGAAGTGTAGGGATCTGAAAAAATAGTGGGAGCCTAATTTGTTTAAACATAAAAAATCTTAAACAAATTGATTAAGTCTGATTACAAAATCTAACTAAAAACTTTCGACTCTCTATAGGAAACATGTCTACCTCCAACCCCCTGACCAAAATACTAGACACCCACAGATTGACTGGATCTAATTTCAAAGACTGATTGAGGAACTATAGAATTATTCTGGATTTCAAAAAATTGACTCATGTCTTAGATCAGGACCCACCTGCCATGCCAGCACGTCTGACTGCTGAACAGAGAGCGTCTCTGGAAAAGTGGATGGATGATGATAACAAAGCAAGGTACTACATGTTGGGTGCAATGTCTGATGACTTGTAGTGCCAACATGAGAATATTTTGACTACCCGCCAAATGTTGGCTCACCTGTAAGAGTTGTTTGGTGAACAGAGTCGTGCGGCCAAGTATCAAGTCTGTCAAAGACTTTTTAAGGCCAAGATGCGTGATGGGCAGTCAGTCCAAGATCATTGTTTAACAATGATCAAGGACCTTGAGGAGCTTGAAAAGCTCGGTATCATCTTAGACAAAGATTTTCAGATTGATGTGATCCTTCAGTCTTTGTCCGATGCATATGGTCAGTTCATCATAAACTTTCATATGCATAAGATGCAGTGTACCTTGGCCGAGTTAATAAACATGCTAGTTACAGCTGAGCTTTTTATGAAGGGTTCAAAAGGCTCAGTTCTTACTGTGGAGCAGACTTCTTCCAAGAGAAAGTCTTTTAGAAAGAAAAAGAGATCTACGAAGAAGCAGAAGGTGGATGGAAAGAAGAGGAAGTGGAACTGTCCTCAGTACCTGGCCACTCTGAAGAACAAGAAGGATGGTCCTTCTGAAGGTATGCTCATTTTAGAGTCTAATCTTACGGTTTTTTTTGCATCTAGTTGGATGCTTGACTCTAGTTCTAGTGCTCATTTGTGCATTTCTATGCAGGGTCTTGAGGAGAGCAGGAGGCTGAGGGATGGGGAGATGATCCTACGCATCGAAAATGGAGCAAGAATTGCTGCTGTGGCCGTAGAAACCTACCCTCTGCGATTACCGTTAGGATTAGATTTAGTTTTAAGAGACTGTTATTATATGCCTGCAGCAAGCAGGAATTTGATTTCTGTTTCATGTTTAGCACAAGAAGGCTATGTGATTAGTTTTCATAAGGACCATTGTAATATTTTTTATGAAAATAATAAAGTTGCAGATGATTTTCTTATTAACAGTCTCTATCAGCTACATATTGATGTATCTGTATTTAATATTGAGCAAAATATGAATGCCATAGAAATTAAAAGGCCTAGAGATAGTCTAAATGATAGGTATCTGTGGCACCTAAGGCTAGGTCATATAGCGGAAGACAGGGTTAACAAATTAAAGAAATCCAGACTATTGAGTTCGTTGACTTTCAAGTCATATCCAGTTTGTGAATCATGCCTTCAAGGCAAAATGACCAAGCTTCCTTTTGTGGGACATGGGGAAAGGGCCACAGACCTACTTGCCCTAGTACATACGGATGTGTGCGGCCCATTTGATGTGCCGGCTAGAGGCAACTACATCTACTTCATTACTTTTACCAATGATATGTCTAGGTATGGGTATGTGTTTCTAATGAAACACAAGTCTGAAGCTTTTGAAAGGTTTAAAGAATTCAGACATGAGGTAGAAAAACAAATAGGAAAGCCCATTAAGGTTCTTCGATCAGATCGAGGAGGTAAATACCTTAGTCGGGAGTTCCTAAACTATCTTAAGGATAATGGCATAATCTCTCAATAGACTCCACCAGGAATGCCTCAACTCAATGGGGTTTCAGAACGGAGAAATCGGACCCTATTAGATATGCTCCATTCCATGATGAGCTTCACGGACCTCTCCAAATTTTTTTGGAGATATTGTCTCATGACAACAATTTATGTATTGAATAGGATTCTCTCTAAAATTATTCCTACTACACTATATAAGATATGGCATGATAAAAAGCCAAGTCTGAATCATCTCAGAATTTGAGGTTGTCCGGCTCATGTCAAGAGACAGCAGGCGGACAAGTTAGAGTTCAGGTCTTTTAGAGCTCGATTCATATGATATCCTAAAGAGTCATTAGGATACTATTTCTATATTCTGGAAGACCACAATGTGATTGTGAGTCAAAATGCTATTTTTTTTAAAAAATAGTTTATTCAAGATGGTGGCATCGAAAAAATAATTAAGCTCAAGGAGAATATCTCTCAAGAGCAACGAGCTAAAGAACCTGAGGAACCTAATCAATCAGAATCAGTCTTAACACAACCTCTTCCACCTCGTAGATCGACTAGGGTTTTCCATCCTCCTGAAAGGTACTTAGGTACCGTACAAGAGGATGTAGAGAAAATATTCCTCACGGGAAATGGGGTTCGTGGTGATGATCCCAAGACCTATGACGAGACGATATCAGATATCGACTTTGAAAAATGGTTAGAGGCAATGAGATCAGAAATTGACTCGATGCACTCAAACCAAGTCTGGACCTTGGTAGATCCATCTGAAGGTATTGTACCTATTGAGTGTAAATGGATCTTCAAGAGAAAGATAGGTGCAGATGGGAATGTGGAGACATTTAAGGCTAGGCTCGTAGCGAAAGATTATAGTCAGCGCGAAGGCATTGACTATCAGGATACCTTCTCGTCCATAGCCATGCTAAAATTCATCCGCACATTGCTTGCTGTTGCAGCCTATTTCGATTATGAAATATGGCAAATGGACGTGAAAACAGCATTCTTAAATGGATATCTTGAGGAAGATATCTATATGGAACAGTCGCTTGGTTTCACTTCCAGTGATGATGATCACAGGATCTGCAAGCTGCAAAGGTCAATTTATGGACTTAAGCAAATATCTCAAAGCTGGAATACTCGTTTCAATAATGTGATCAAAATATTTGGTTTCATTAAGAATGAAGAGGAATCATGTGTGTTCAAAAAGGTCAGTGGGAGCGCAGTTGTCTTCCTCGTATTGTACGTAGATGACATCCTCCTAATTGAAAATGATATTTCCATGTTGACCTTAGTCAAAGTATGGTTGTCTAAGGAGTTCTCTATGAAAAATCTAGGAGAGGCATCCTTTATACTGGGTATTAAGGTCTATAGAGATAGACCAAATATGATGCTTGGACTTTCACAGAAGATGTACATAGAGGAGGTGCTAAAGAGGTTTAGCATGGAAAACTCCAAAAGAGGTTTATTACCTTTTAGACATGGCATTCATCTCTCCAAGAAGATGTGTCCTAGCACACCTGAGGAGATTGAACGCATGAGCAAGATCTCTTATGCTTCGGCAATAGGGAGCCTCATATATGCCATGCTATGTATACGACCTGATATAGCCTATGCTGTGAATGTCACAAGTAGATATCAGTCGAATCCTGACGAAGAGCACTGAACTTCTGTGAAATATATCCTTAGGTACTTGAGAAGGACTAAGGATATGTTTCTAGTCTTTGGGAATGGAGAACTCCAGATTCAGGGATATACAGACTCAGACTTTATGTCTGATATAGATGATCGAAAGTCAACATCTGAAAGTCTGTTCATTTGTAATGGTGGTGCAGTTAGCTGAAAGAGTTTCAAGCAGTCGGTGATTGCTGATTCCATCATGGAGGCAGAGTACATTGCTGCATCGGAAGCTACGAAGGAGGTATTCTGGTACAAGAAGTTTGCTGCAAAGCTTGGAGTGATGTCATCGGATGCCATACCTCTTTACTGTGACAATAATGGCACCATAGCCCTAGCTAAGGAGCCAAGATCTCACCAGAAGTCCAAGCACATCGAGTGGCGATTCCATCTGATCCATGATTACCTCAAAAAAGATTATGTCAAGGTCAAGAGAGTCGACTCCACAGATAATGTGGCAGACCCGCTGACTAAGCCATTGGGCCAACAGAAGATCGAAGCCCACCTTGAGAAGATGGGACTTAGATATGTAGCCAATTGGCATTAGGTCAAGTGGGAGTTTGTTAGATGTGTGCCCTAGATGCCAGATCGGCTGACACATTCCTGTACAGATCTAAGGACAAATTTATAATTTTGACTATAAATGAATAAAAGGGTTATTCTTCTATCACATTGTGTACGTTGTGTCTGTGATACATCCTTTGAGTTAGTAGGAATGTTAATTCATATTTTTAAGAGTTAAAAATTTAAGACATGAATTTACATAACTAACTCATAAAAAGCTCCTGACCATAAGATCATCACGAGGATGGTGATCGATCTGAAAGGTTGGTGTACGATCACTTTTTTAGGATAGATGTATCTTGAGTCTACGGTGTGGAGACACCGGAGTGAGAGTACAGGTATTCATTGAGAACGAGAGTACTGAGCATGACCATATCAAGCAGTCATAAGGAAGTCTACCTTCTCGTCAATGACTAGCTCGATGCTGCAGTTGTGTGTCTAGTTCTTTGACCTGAGGTGCATCAATAGTTCACCTTGAGTGTGTTATAGTTTGACTACACCATAACTCGATCTCCTAGCCATTCGGAACCCTGAGGTGTATGTTGGCTGTAGCATATTCATTGTAGGAACTAGGTCGCACCAAGATGGGATTTATCAACCTCGATAGATGAGAGGAGTAGTCCTATGATAATTGAAAGATCAAGTCCTTAAGCCCATGGCCATGGCAAAGTGAAATAATAGAAAAAAAAATTTCCATTGGGATTTCACATCGAACTCGGATCGATCGATTAACTCATATGACTGATGTTGGGTTTGACGAGTTCATCTTAACCCTAATTCAATCGGGACTCATGATAGAGGAACTCAATCACATAGGTAGCTGCACCGAGAGGTTCATCTTCAGTTCTGATGGATTGCCACCATATACTGCTAGGTGTCACTAGTGGATTTTGAGAGCAATTAGAATGATATTGATGATCGATCATTCTAATTGTCTGAATCAGAAGAGTTCTGGTCTATCGAAAGGAGTTTCGATGATGTCGATGATGAGATCACGACATGTCTCATTACCATACGGAATTGAACCTAACTGGATCACACAAATAAGGGTTAGGGTCTGGATGTCATCAATTGGGCTAACTCAATTAATTTGGATTAGATCCAATTAGGTTCAAGGAAATCGTGCTAGCACTCAATTGAGCCTAACTTTCTCCTCGTGTAATCTTTTCTATCTCTACTGAGCCAAATATGATTTGACTCATTCAGAAAACCTTAGGAAGGTTTTTCTCAGTCTAAATGAAGCTTGTTCAGCTCAAAAAAGGCTTGTCTTAATTTATGAGATGAATTTAAGATAACACCTGCTAATTCCTAACACCTGCCAATTTCATTTTAGGATATCTGTCAAAAGTTGACATATGGGTTTTAAACTGAAGAGGGCTCGTTGGAGGATTTTTGTGGAGTGTCCACATGCCAAAATCTAATTGAATTGGGTGCCATAATTAGATTATGGTATAAGCCCAATTGGATTTAAGTGGGCGCCCCAAATGGATAAGAACCAAAGAGTCCTGATAAACATGGACTCTTTGGCGCCACCTTGATTGAGCTTATCCAATGTTGGTGCCAACTTAGGAGAGAGGGTGAGATTTTTATCTGATGTGATCAGATGACATCACTCTATCAATCAAAATTTTTTCAAAATTTATTGGAATTTTCTGATTGGTTGAATGATGTGGCACTGCGCAGCATACAGGGTCTATATAAACCCTGCTGCACCTAGGGTTTCATGGATGAAATTGTTTTATGCACAAAATTCAATAACTGCTGCCCCATCCCCTCTTCTCCACATCCTCCCTGCTCTCCTTCCTCCCCTCTTTACATTCAAAGAGTTGAACATTCATCTGGCAAAGATTCAAGGTGTGGTGATGCCTGGAACAGAAGGCTGCAGGACTTCTTTGACAGGCTGCTGCTCCAACTTCAGGAAGACTTTTGAAGATCTTTCAAATCAGATTTAGATCTAATTTTTGGAGCATAGATTCATAAGGAGAAGATGTTCTAGATCCTATCTAAGTGGATATCGATAGAGGCCAAGCACTTGTGTGGCTACATCAGAACCTCGGGCTGTGCAGAGATCATCTACAGGGTAATCAGATTACCCTTGAGATACTTCTTCTTTCATCATAGTTTTACATTTAATTTTAGATTTTAAATATTAGATAATAAAATTAGATCTAGAGAATTATATCTAAAATATATAGGATAATTTTTTTTAAAAATTATTCCATCCCAGATTTGATGAAATCTGGAAGATCCTATGAGGAAAAGTGGTTTTCCTCCTTCACATGGGTTGACCAACCAAAGTTGGACTTGTGTGCAGTCTAAGTGGATTCTAGTACCCACTAAGGAATTACGTTAATTTCTCGAATTAGAGGTAGAGGCTACCAATTCGAATAAAATAGTGGAAGAAACTTTTTGATTAAAGTTCAAATCTTTAGGTTTAATAAATTAATTACTTATTAGGTTATAATTTTTCTTTGTGCAGATATGGCCACTTCCCTATCGCTCCGATCATTGTTGGACAATGATAAGTTGGTGGGATCCAACTTCGGTAGCTGGTACCAAAAGTTGAAGATAGTCCTGAAGCATGAATGGATCCTATATGTGATAATGGATCCTGTACCTGAGGAGCCAGCTGCCAATGCACATGGAATAGTCAGAGATACTTATTAGAAGTGGCTCAATTATCAGACCATGGTGTGCTGCATCATGCTGGCTGCCATGAGCAATGAGTTCAATCACAGATTTGAGATGGCTCAGCCAAAGGACATGCTTCAAGTGTTGGAGGATGCCTTTGGCACATCCAATAACGTGGAGAGGTACAAGATTAGTTGTGCCATCTTCAACGCCAAAATACGAGATGGTACCTCTGTCACTGATCACGTATTGTACATGATCGAGCTGATGGAGTGTTTGAGCAAGCTCGACTTTCCTTTGCATGAGCAGCTTGAAAAAGATGCAATATTGAACTCACTGCCCAAGTCTTATCTCCCATTCTTCACTCATTATAGAATGACAAAGCCTGAAGTAAACTACCATGGGTTACTGGGGTTGCTTCAAAATTTTGAGAAGGATCACCAACTCCATAAGGAGTCGGTGAACTTAGTGGGAGGTTCATCTTTTGGTTCTCGACCCTTTGAGAAAGAAAAGAAGAACAAGAAGAAGAAAGTGAAGAAGGTGCAAGTTCAGGCTAGAACATCAGTGCAGGGCTAGATCAGAAAGATCAAGCTCGATAAGAGTCAAGCTGAATGCTTCTTTTGCAAGAAGCGGGGGCACTGGAAGAGCAACTATCCCCAGTACATTGCCTCTCTGGATCTGAACAGGCAAAGAAAGAAGCAAGCTGTTGCTAGACAAGGTATTTACATGATAACTCCTTGCAATTTCTCTATTTGTGATATAACTGACTGGATATTGGATATCGATAGCTCTTACTATATTTGCAATTTATTGCAGGGGTTGCAGGTCAGTAGGAGATTCGAGCAAGGCGAGAGGTTCCTGAACGTTGGAGATGGAAGACCAGTTCTAGTTTTAGCATTAAGAATCTTGAAACTTGTATTTGAGTCCCATACCGTTGTTCTTAATGATTGTCATTTCTGTCTCAGTTTCTTTTTAAATGTTATTTCTGTAGGCCTTCTGGCCAAAAATGATTATAAAATTTTAATAAAAAAATAAATTTATAATATCATTATAAATG
Source organism: Elaeis guineensis (assembly GCF_000442705.2). NCBI lineage: Eukaryota > Viridiplantae > Streptophyta > Magnoliopsida > Arecales > Arecaceae > Elaeis > Elaeis guineensis. The sequence continues at coordinate 94,432,139 of NC_025997.2, read as the reverse complement.
GTGTTACTATTTTTTGTGGATATTTGAATAATGGTGTGTAAATGTTATCATAACCTGTTAATATAGTCTATTCTACTGGCAAGCATCCTAGATTAGATAGTGTATCAGATATCTACTTATGGCACTATAGGTTAGGTCATTTAAATAAGTACAGGATAAATAGGTTGACTCAATAGAAAATCCTCGAAGTCAGTGATTGTGAATCACTTCCAACCTGTGAGTCTTGTCTTCTTGGTAAAATAACTAAGTCACCTTTTACTGAAAAAGGTGAGAGAGCTACTGAGCTCTTGGGCCTAGTACATACTGATGTATGCAGGCCCATGAGCACAAGTGCTATAGGTGGATATTTCTACTTCATCACTTTCATGGATGATCTATCTAGATATGGATATGTCTATCTGATGAAACATAAGTCGGATTCATTTGAAATGTTCAAATGATTTCGAAGTAAAGTAGAAAAATAAACTGGAAAGAGTATTAAAACTCTTCGATTTGACCGAAGAGGGGAATACCTTTCTGGTGAGTTTCTCACATATTTAGGAGAGAAAGAGATTCTCTCCCAATGGACTCCTCCAGAAACACCATAGCATAATGGTGTGTCTGAAAGGAGAAATCGAACTCTGTTAGACATGGTCCAATCTATGATGGGTTTTGCCAGCTTGCCGATATCCTTCTGGGGATATGCACTCGAATCGATCTGTTATCTGTTAAATAGGGTTCCAAGTAAGTCTGTAATTAAGACTCCATATGAGATATGGACAGGACATAAGCCAGTACTTTCACACCTTAGGATCTGGGGGTGTCCGGTCTATGTCAAACGGTTAGTTACAGATAAACTTGGACCTAGGTCTGACAAATGCACATTCATAGGGTATCCCAAAGAGACTAAAAGATATTTTTTCTACCATGCTGATGAACAAAAGATGTTCGTCAGCCTTAAGGCAACCTTTTTAGAAAAGGAGTTCTTTGGTGAAGGAACCGTTGCCTTTAAAGTTGAACTTGATGAAGTTCAACAGGTAGAAGGACCGACACCAATAGTTAAACCTGAGTCAAATTTGATTAGATCATATCCGGAGCCCAATGTACCTGCACCATTAAGGCAATCCAATAGAGTACCACGTCAGCTGGATGATACTATAGTTTTTTGGTCCGGGACGGTGATCCCATCGAACTCGATGAGAACGATGAGGATCCGATCACCTATATGGATGCAATGCATAGACTTGATTTCAAAAAATAGCTTGAAGCCATAAAATCCAAAATATAGTCCATGAAGGTCAATAATGTATGGATATTGGTTGACCCACTTGAAGGGGTTAAACCCATTGGGTATAAATGGATCTTCAAAAGGAAGAGAGGCACAGACGGAAAGGTGGAGACCTATAAAACCTGTCTGGTTGCCAAGAGATATTGTTAATATTATGGTATTGACTACAATGAGACGTTCTCCCCTATGGCAATGCTCAAATCCATTCAGATAATGCTTGCAATAGCTGTCCATTTGGATTATGAGATCTGACAGATGGATGTAAAGACAGCTTTCCTGAATGGAGAGCTGATCGAAAAAGTGTATATGATACAACTTGAGGGGTTTACATCCACAGATGAGTCTAAGGTGCGTAAGCTTCAGAGATCCATTTATGGATTGAAGCAAGCTTCTCGGAGTTGGAACATATTTTGATAAGGTGATCAAAATATATGGCTTCGTCAAGAACAAAAAAGAGCCCTACATCTATAAATAGGCAAATGGTCCAGTTATGGTATTCCTTGTCTTGTATGTGAATGATATTTTTTTAATCGGAAATGACATCCCCACGCTACAGAGAATAAAAGTTTGGTTGTCATCGTAGTTCTCCATGAAAGATTTGGGTGAAGCATCCTACATCCTAGGGATGAAGATCAATAGGGATAGATCTAAAAGGATGCTTGGATTATCCCAGTCTACGTACATAGACACTGTGTTGAAGAGATTCAGCATGAAAAATTTCAAGAAGGGCTATTTATCGATAGGCCATGAAATTTCTCTCTCTAAGAAGGATTGTCTGACACTCCTGAAGAGAGAGAGTGTATGAGTAGAGTCCCATATGCTTCGATCGTGAGATCTATCATGTACGTCATGACATGTACAAGGTCAGATGTGGCATACTCACTAGGAGTAGTGAGTAGATATCAATCTGATCCTGGAGAAAACTATTGAAAAGTGGTTAAAGCCATCCTTAAGTATTTGAGAAATACTAAAGATCAATGGTTGGTTTATGGTGAGTCAGATCCAAAATTTATGGGGTTCACAGACTCCAGCTTTCAATCTGATCATGATGATAGTAGAAGCGTATCAGGTTATATCTTTACTCTGAATGATGGAGCCATATGTTGGAAAAATTCTAAACAGCATACTGTGGCAGACTCTGTCTGTGAGGTGGAGTACATTGCAGCATCGGATGACACGAAGGAAGCTGTGTGGCTGAAAAAATTCATCACCGAGCTTGGAGTAGCACCCTCCCTCGATGGTCCGATCCTGCTCTACTGTGACAGCACTGGTGCCATAGCTTAGGCGAAGAAACTCAAAGCACACCAGTGGACGAAGCATATTTTGCACCACTTCCACTTGGTCTGGGAGATCGTGGATCAAGGTGACATCGACCTTCAGAAAATCGACGAAAAAGAGAACTTGGCCGACACCTTCACTAAAGCCTTGGCGATTAAGGTGTTCGACAACAACAAGTCCAAGATGGGTATTGATACTGTGCCGAGTGATTTTAGGACAAGTGAAAGTTGTTGGAAAATATGTATCAAAAGCCAATCATCAACCTGTTGATAGTTGAGCAATCTTGTATTGTAATTGATTTGTTAATAAATAAAATATATTTGGTATTTTTATCATATGTTTTCATCTTCTAATGAACTCCATTGTTGTGATGAAGTCCTTAGGACTATTTAGGTTTGATAAAGAGAGGATTTATCGATTAGTCCTTAAAACTGTTCATGATCAAATGATAGGCTGTTAATAAGGATGACAGCTTCTATCGAGCATAAGTCGCTGTAGGCCATATGGGTTGGTTGTCCTCTTAACCAAGGAGTGTGGAGACACTGATATGGCATACAGGTAAGATGTAAGGATACATAGTCATTGAACATGACCAACTCCAGAGCATTCTGCTGTCCAGAATATCTCTGATGGGATATAGGTATAAGTGTCCCTTAGACCTGAGATCGCCTCAGTGACTTGCAAGCAACTCACTGTGCTTTGGTACTGGACTAACTAAATTTTTAATTTAGTGATGAAAGACTTCTGGGCACAGTCAAGTACTTGTGAAATCAAAGTGTGATCAAGATGGGATTGACCACTCCAAGAGTTGGAGAAGAATGAGTCGCTGTATTTCAATTTATCAAAACCTTGGCCAGGATAATCCATTAGATGGATTTGATATTTTGAAATACAATGTGGACAACCTGATCAGAGTTGACAGTAGAACTCTGAGGTGTCCTATGAGTATTTTGGTCAAGCAGATGAATTATATGGAAACTATATCCGCATGGGTTCTAAGGATGTTGTTCTACATATTCGACCTATCCGATCGTCGGGTACCATTGCTAGATGATCATTTCGATTGGTATAAAAATTTATTTCTATGCTACCGACTTAGGTTCAAACCTATGAGGTCACATGCATTAGAGTTCATGATCTGATCGGATGGTGGATCAACGATTAAGAATCATTCTAGGGTTAAACGATCAATACGATTGACATTTAACTTAGTGCATGTGTTGTAGGAAGATCGATTAGTAATTTGATTGCTAATTAGCTTAATTTGATTAAGCCAATAGGCTGAGATTAAATCTAATTGAATATAATTTAATTAGATTTAGTTTGGACTTGATTGGATCAAGTCCAATTGATTTATTGGATAAGCCAAGTGCAAGGAATAACTAGTCCTAGTCCAATTAGGACTTGGGTCAACCTAATTTCTAATTTGATTAAAAGATTAAATTAGATTTAAATCTAATTTAATCTGATTAAATTAACTTTTTAATTTGATTAAGACTTATTTTAATTGGATTGATTTGGTTTGAGAAACCAAATTTGAACAAATCATAAATTGAACCCTAGTAAGACTAGGATTCTACCTTGCGCCACCTTAGCCCCCCACGCCCACTCTCTCATATTTTGTGTGATAAAATCTTCTCTTTCAGGCCTTCACACATGTCCAAAGCTTTTCACTCATTCTCTCTTACATGAAACATGGCTGTGGACCAAGTCAAAGTAGGAATTAGTTTGGATTTCAAATTCTATGAGATAGAATTTTAGGAAACAAAACTCTTTTCTTATGGTACTAATTTTATCTAATTTTTTTTTTGAGATTTTTGTGACTTTTATGGCACATATTGTGCACCCTTTACTAGTAGTCCATGATAGAAAAAGAAGGAGGGGGCACCCAAGAGTTGGGCACCACTTGTCTTGCCCTGTTTGGATTTTCCTTGACTAGGTATTTGACCTAGACAAGGATTCTTCATATCTCTTTATTTAAGATGAATTTTTTCTTAAAATTTTTGTAAATTATAGAGCATTGAGAGACCTTTGGGGCATGTGAAAATCAGAGAAAAAGAGTGTTGGGGCTTGGAGATATAATAGACACAAAACTAAGTGTCCAGGTGAGAGCAAAGAGAAGAAGAAGCGGGTCTTCTTCTAGGGTTGCTGAGTTCACCTCTTCTCTTCCTTCATCTATGAGTTTTCTAAGAGTGTCTCACATCTAAAACTCTTTCTCCTACTTCTCATCTTTGAAAGAGTTCAAATCAAGAAGAAAGAGGTATCTGATCAACCATCGAAGAAGGATCAGCACAGTACTAGCATACTGTGCTGATTTCTTGGATCAGGACTTCTGATCGTGATTCATGGGCTTATGTGGATGACTCCTAGAGGTCGGATGTATGTGCGGCTTGCAAGATCATCGTCAAGCCCAGATTAGCAAAGTTAGAATGTCTAACTTGCAAGGTAATAGATCTGATCTATTATATTTTACATACATTAGATGTAGTATAGAAACATGTTGATATGATCAACATGTAGTTCTTGCTCTTTATATTTTAATTTTTGATTTAATGTCATGTAATAAATATGTAATAAAATTTTAGATCTAAAGATTCTCTAATTTTATAAGATAAATTTTAATTTATTTTAAACTTTCGCTGCTTGATCTTGAAAAAGTTTCAAGATCTAACCCTAAAACCCCAGATCTGATTCCTTCACCACAGTAGTCCGATCTTTGAAACCACCAATTGATGTCCATCATCCATCAAAAAGATCAGACACTATATAGAAACTAAGGCCAACAGATCACCTAAAGTTCCTCCTTTTGCATCGGATCTCAAATCTCAAAGGTCTTAGCTGCTCACAGATTAAATTTGAGTTCGGATGTTCATTCAAATCTTTCGATCAACTCATGACAGTGTTGCCATCAAAAAAGTAAATCTAATTAGTTAAATTTTTTAATTATAAATTATATTTGATTGGACAGAATATCAAAAAACTTGCCTTATTTTTGTGATCAAGGAGAATCAAATTGATCTATATCATTGTTGTCTCATATTCATCTCATTCTTCTGCACAGATCTGTAATCTTCATAAATCCTGATTGGCATGAACATATCCTAAGACTACTAAAATTCATGAATATACCTGAGAAGGTACTTTTAGTGGAGAAATATTTTTTTATAAAAATTATTTGTGACAAAATTTAAATTTACATTGCTAATAAGATTATTAACGATGAAATATTTCATCGCCAATAATTTTTTTGATAAATATTTTTTAAGAGAGAAAATTATTTTAGTGGAAAACTTTTTTTTTGAATTATTAGTGATAAAAATAAAATTTTCATCACTAATAAACTTATTAACGATAAAAATATTTTCATCATCAATAATTTTTTTAATTTCTATTATGGGTATTTTTTTGGCAAAAAATATTAGCGATGAATATAATTTTTTTGTTGCTAATAAAGTTATTAACGATAAAAATTCCATTACTAATAATTTTTAGAGAAAAAAATTTTTAGTGGAGATTTTTTTTTGGTGAGAATTATTAGTGACGAAAATCATATTTTCGTTACAAATAAATTTTTTTGGAAGAAAAAAATTTTTTATGAAATTTTTTTTTGGAAAAAATTATTGGCGGTGAAAAATTTTTTTATTGCTAATAATTGTATTAGCGATGAAAATTTTTGTCGCTAATAATTTTCATCAACTCAATGTCCCATCGCGCCAAACGCACTTCCCCCCCTCTCTCCTCTCTCCTCTCTTCTTTCCCTCTCTCCTCTCCCTCTCTGTGCTTTCCCAGAACTCTCCCATCTCTCCTCTCCTCTCTCCCTCTCCCCTCTCCCTCTCTGTGCTCTGCCCCCTCTCTTCCCGTCGATGAGCCTATTGCCGCTGCCATCTATCATTCGCACCATCGTTGTCGATGCCGTTGTCGTCACTATCCGTCAAAGGTAAGGTTCTTCGAACCTTTTTTTTTGTATTGATCGAGCCACTGGGGGGTGGAGGGGGTTGCGTGGGGGGTGGGGCGGCGGTGCCACGAGGCTGGGGAGGAGGTCGGCCGACGAGGAGGTGATCAGGGGGCGATCGGCGGCAAGATAGAGGCGGGGAGGGAAGGGGGCACAGGACCAGGGAGGGGGTCAGGGGGTGGAGATCCGACCGATGGTGCCATAGGGTTGGGGAGGGGGTCGGGGGTTGGAGACGGGGCTGAGGAGGGGGCAGCGGTGGTTGGGGGCGAAACGGGGGTAGGATGGGGTCCATGGGCAGCCGGGGCCGAGATGGGGGCGGGCAGGGGGCCGTCGGCGGCCGTCGGCTCCATCGAGTTGGGGAGGGGGTCAGTCGAGGGAGACGGTGTCGGGGAGGGGGCAACTGACGGTCGATGGTGGAACGAGGAGGGGGTCGGCCAGGGAGGGATCGGTGTCGGTGGGGAGGAAGGAAAGAGAAAGAGGAGGGGGAAAAGAAAGAAAAAAAGAAAAGAAGAAAGAAAAAAGAAAGAAAAAAAAAATAAAAAAATAAAATATTAATCAAATATTTTATTATTTAATTAATAAAAATAAAATCTGAATCACAATCCGAATTAGATCGAGGTCGGGATCCGGATTGAGATCTCGATTCGAATTGAGATCCAGTTCGGGATCTGATCCGGATGACATAGGGTCTGTGACAGTGCTGGCACCATAGGATGGAGGCCGTGGGAGGTCGAGTTTGAGCGGCACGGGGTGTGTAACGGTACCAGCACCGGCATCATGGGAACGGGGGTCGTGGGGGCCAAGTTCGGGCGGCACAGGGTGTGTGACGGTGCCGGCATCGTAGGAGTAGGGGCCATAGGAGGCCGAGTCCGAAGCTCATTTAGAGAAAAAAATATTTAGAAAAAAATATTTTTACGTAAAAAATATTTTAAAAAAATAAAAAATTATAAAATAAAATTTAGATAAAAAATATTTTAGAAAAAAACAAAAAACCATCAAGTCCTTGGGATTAGGTTTCGTATTATTATTTTATGTTAATATTATTTTTTATGCTCAACTACTTATAGTTTATTTTTTATGCTCAACTACTTATAGTTTTCGTTATTATTATTTAATATTATATTTATTTATATATCAAGAATTACAGATATAGCACTAGGAGATACACGATGACGTTCGCATTCGCTATCTACCCCAAAGGTCGAGGTGCCTTCATCGATTTCTACTGCCACACTAGTTCTGTCATCAGAGGGTCCTACACTAGCAGGTCCCAGTGAGACGGGTTCGAGTGAGGCGGGTTCGAATGGTATTATTATTTTTTTATATAATAAAATTTATTTATTTTTATTTGGATAGCTATCATATTAAAAAATTATTTATTATTGTTTCAGATCAGTCTCCACCAGTAGTGAGGCGAGGGTGAGGTCCATCAAAGAACCTCATTCTAGAGCATTGAAGATGCGAGCATCCGAGATAGCATCTCCGTATCGAGATACCACCTGACTACACCAGGCCCATTAAGGGGTAGTGCGAGCCATGGCAGATTGAGCTGGGCATCATATGCTGTAGCTATGCCCCCGTGATGCTTTTTGATTGGCGTCACGTGGTACCGACTCAGAGAGAAATTTTTTATACCCACTTATAGGTAAAATAAATTATACTGTAAATATTTAATTAATATGGTATTCTTTTAATATTTGTTATTGGCAGGGTATTTTTGATATTATTGATTTTGAGGAGGATCGTGTGCGGTGAGCCGTGGATGCTTATTTATTTTTGTATTTCAAGGATTATCGCCACCACATCCATCAGCATTGGTACCACATGATGCAGAATCATGGGGAGGAGGCAGCGCGGCAGCGGCCCTATGACAGCATCACTATGGATGATTGGACTGTCATATACCGGCATTATGAGGATCTAACATATCAAGTTACACATCCAAACTTTTTTTTTTTTAGAGTTTAATGATTGAATCATTTATTCTTAAATTAAATTTGTTATCTACTAATTTGACTGGTAACTGTACAAAGAAGATGTGTCCAGAACATCGCGAATCGGATGAGATAGACCATACCGTATTATGGGGGTTTGAGGTCATTTTCTCGTCACATGGAGCAGATTGTAAGTAATTTTTAATTAGTATATAATTTTTTAGCTATTTAAAATTTTTTTAATTAATTATTCTCAAATTACAGAGAGATGCTGAGAGTGGAGAGCTTTCTGGTAGGATCGATATCTACCAGCATACCCACCAGCGACGGTCAGGAGAGTGGATGACAGAAAGCCAGGAGCTCTTTGTCAGTTTTTTCAATTATTTTTTCATTCACAGTCTGATTTTTATTGCAAAATTAAAATAGCTATAACTTTAATTTTTAGGACCGTATGATAGATATGAGATCCCAACCTATTCCTAAGGACTCGATCGTACGCACAGATGATGAGATCTATGATCAGGTGTTTGGTATGAGATTCTGTTATGTTAGGAGTCTAGGGTATGGGATCACTGCTCCCTCATCCTCATGCTCGTCTAGGGTTAACATCAATGCTGCCTGTGATGCTCGGTTGATGGAGGTGCAAAGACAGGCTACTGAGGATCGAAGTGTGCTCATGAGTTGGCTACACGCATCGATGAGCATTAGCGGCTCCAAATCCAAATGATGGAGCAGATGGCGCAGATGGAGCGGACGATACAGCTAATGAGACAGCAGCAGATCGGTTCGAGCTCTTTCAAGTGCACCCCTTCCCTAGCTCGTTCTCCTTCTGCAAATGCCGACACTTGATGACCTCTTTATATAGTTTTTTATTTTTATTTCAAATCTCTTATAATTTTAATTTAATATAATAAAATAATAAAAATTATTTATAAATTTATTATATAAATTTTTTATTTTAATTTTTAATTTTAAATTTATAAAAAATATTATAAATATAAATTAAAAATATATATTCATAAATTATTTTTTGAAAAATATATATGTTGGGTATAAAATACCCACAACCGAAGTCCTCAGCGGAATCGACTACATGACAACTCCGCCCGGACTCCTACGGGAGCCGGGCTCCGTCACCGATAATTTCAACAGCGAGCAGACTCCGCCCGGACTCCTACGGGAGCCGGGCTTCGTCCTCAACTCCAACAGCTACAAGCCGACTTCGTCCGGACTCCTACGGGAGCCGGACTCCACCGACAACTTCAAACCGCAAGTAGACTCCGCCCGGACTCCTATGGGAGTCGGGCTCCGTCCTCAACATCAACCACTGGTAAGCCTCATCCGGACTCCTACGGGAGCCGAACTTCGCCTTTGACTTTAATTGCAGGAAGACTCCGCCCGGACTCCTACGGGAGCCGGGCTTCGTCCTCAACTCCAACAGCTACAAGCCGACTTCGTCCGGACTCCTACGGGAGCCGGACTCCGCTGACAACTCCAACCGCAAGTAGACTCCGCCCGGACTCCTATGGGAGCCGGGCTCCATCCTCAACATCAACCACTGGTAAGCCTCGTCCGGACTCCTACGGGAGTCGGACTTCGCCTTTGACTTTAATTGCAGGAAGACTCCGCCCGGACTCCTACGGGAGTCGGGCTTCGTCCTCAACTCCAACAGCTACAAGCCGACTTCGTCCGGACTCCTACGGGAGCCGAACTCCGCCGACAACTTCAAACCGTAAGTAGACTCCGTTCGGACTCTTACGGGAGCTGGGCTCCATCCTCAACATCAACCGCTGGTAAGCCTCGTCCGGACTCCTACGGGAGCCGGACTTCGCCTTTGACTTTAATTGCAGGAAGACTCCGCCCGACTCCTACGGGAGCCGGGCTTCATCCTCAACTCCAACAGCTACAAGCCGACTTCGTCCGGACTCCTACGGGAGCCGGACTCCACCGACAACCTCAACCGCGAGTAGACTCTGCCCGGACTCCTATGGGAGCCGGGCTCCGACCGCTGCCGAGCTTCAGCCGATAGATCTGCGCCCCTTGGCGACCTTGCTCCACTTCCTACAATGGATCCCGCACTGCTCCATCACCCCTAACAGGCCACAGTAACGGTCGCAGCCCTGCTCCACTCTCCGCGGCGGACCCTGCGCGACCCCATTATTCTCTGACAGGCTGTATCAACGGCCATGATTCTGCTCCGCTCCCTGCGGCAGGTGCTGCGTGACTCCACTACTTCATGGCAGGACGCAATAACGGCTGCGATCCTGCTCCACTCCTCGCAACTGGTTCCATGTGGCGAGCTACGGTGATAGCCACGATCCCGCTCCACTACCCTTCGCAGTAAAGTCCCCCTGACTACGGGCGGCCCACTACCAGACGGTTACGAACGTCGCCATCAATCCGTTACCTCCTCCGCCTATAAAAGGGGGACCCAGATACGTTATTCTATAAGCTCATTTCTTATCTCAAAAACTCTGCTAAATTCTCCGTTCGAGCACTCCATTCTTGTTGAGACAGAGAACTGACTTGAGCATCGGAGGGTCTTGCCGGAGCAACCCCACCTCCGGTTTAGACTTCCTTTGCAGGTCCCGGCGGCGACCGCGACTTTCCCGACTCCAGCTTCTCCGGCGCAAGCAGATTTTTGCACCAACAGGATTGGCACTAGAGGAAGGGCGGCTGTGTCTTCGCAGTACCCTTGTTTTTAAAGGAGCGCTCAACGGATCCGCTTCCGGCCATCTTTTCCGGCACCCACTCCTCCTTTCCCTCATCTGATGCCTTCTCACGAGGTCTTTGCACAACTGCCTCCGGCTATGGTCGCCGATAAGGAGTGGCCGGATGACCGGCCCCTGCCGGATTCTGTCAATGCCATCTCGGGGGAATCCCGACGGGAGGCAACCAACATACCAGCTGCATCCCCCAAGCGGCAAAAAGTTGAAGAACCCATAACCTTCACCGAAGAAGACGCCCGGGGAATCCAATTCCCTCATAACGATGCGGTCGTAGTTTCCTTGAACATAGCGAATTACGACATCCGTCGCATTCTCGTCGACAACGGGAGCTCGATCGACATCTTGTTCTACGATGCCTTTTCAAGAATGTCCACTCTTGGCGGTCATCTAAGATCGATTTGCTCCCCCTTGATAGGATTTATCGGTGACGCCGTTTCGACGGAGGGAATGATAGCTTTGACTGTGACCGCGGGTCAGTATCCAAAGCAATCCAGGGCTCTGGTGAATTTCCTAGTGGTAAAGGCGCCATCTGCCTATAATGCAATCCTTGGCCGACCCGGCCTCAATGCTCTCAGAGCTGTCATTTCAACCTACCATTTGAAATTGAAGTTCCCCACCAACCAGGGGATCGGAGAGGTCCACCGCAAGTAGACTCCGCCCGGACTCCTACGGGAGCCGGGCTCCGTCCTCAACATCAACCGCTGGTAAGCCTCGTCCGGACTCCTACGGGAGCCGGACTTCGCCTTTGACTTTAATTGCAGGAAGACTCCACCCGGACTCCTACGGGAGCCGGGCTTCGTCCTCAACTCCAACAGCTACAAGCCAACTTCGTCCGGACTCCCACGGGAGCCGAACTTAGCTTCGACTTCAGCGGAGAAAAAACTCCAAGCAAAAAAGGAAGGCAATGGATTGCAACAGTGATGATTGGAAAACAAACAGCGCCCGAGAGGCTCGGATCCCCGAATTCAAGTCCTGGGAGGGACCCCGGACCCGAATTGTTGCCCAGCTATGCAACCCAAGAGGGGGGGGTGAATTGGGTTTCTAAAAATTTTAGACTTAATTAATTACTTATGATGAACAAGACAAAGATTTTAATTCAATATTAATTACCTAAAGCAAGAATGCAAGGATATAATAAAGAAATAAAGTGAAGCGATAAAGCACACCACAAACACAAGAATTTATAGTGGTTCAGTGCCAACCTTGCACCTACATCCACTCCCCAAGCTCCTACTTAGGAATTTCAATCCACTATACTTGTATTCTACCCGAATACAAAACATCGGAAACTCCGACACTAGCTATCCCAAGCTAGTCTACTTGTTTCCCAGATACAAGTAAACCCAAAACACTCCGATTTCAGGTTCGGATCAACCTTTCCTTGTTTTGAAAATCCTCCAAAAATAAGAACAATTACTTACAAAAGTAAGAAAATATAGAGCACAAATTAATACAATAACAGCTCCTTAAATGAGCGAATATAACAATGAAAACACTTTACTCAAATGAAGAAACCCCTTTTTGTATTTTCTCAAGGTGGATGAATGCTTGAATGAATGCTTGAGAAGAGGATGATCGTTGATTGAAGATCTCTTGAAAGCTTTGAAGGATCTCTAGATCAAGGTTGAAACAATAAGCGTGACAAATCCTCTCTTTGAAAGCTCTTGAATCTCTTTCACAATCTCTCGTGTGGATTTTGGATCCTCTTTTCTTTTTCTCTCAAATATCTCGTTGATCACTTTGCGTATATTTTTGGATCCTCTCAATGAATTTGATCTCTCGTTTGATCTACCGATTGATCTGCAATTTCTTTCACCATTTGAAATATTTTATAGCATTAGAAGCAAGAGAAAACATATTAGGTAGAAAAAGAGCCGTTAGAGCAATTTTAGGAAGCATAAAAGGCAATTAAAATGGGCAAAAAAATAGTCGTTGCTGACATTTTCCATCGCAGGGGTCGACTCATGAGTCGACTCATGCTTCAGGAGTCGACTCATGAGTCGACTTCTGTTGCAAAGACCAGAAACATGGATTTCTGAAAATTCTTGGCTCAAATCAGTAGGGGTCGACTCATGAGTCGACTCATGCCTTGTGGGTCGACTCATGAGTCGACTCACAGGTCGTACCAAGCCAGAAAACTAGCATGCCAAGGGGAATTTTTGCGTGCCAATCAGCTCATAGTGCCATGAGTTGACTCATGAGTCGACTCATGCACTTCAAACCTTCATAACTTCAAAAATATAAGTCCAAAAATAATAAAATTTTCACCAATAATTTATAAATCATTTGTTCTATCAAATGATACTATCAAATCAGGATTTTAGTGAAATTATAATTTTGCCTTTGAAGAGCATAAGGACTTTTTCAATTTAAAATTATTTGTATCCCTTCAATCTGCTTTGTAATCATCAAAATCAATCTAGGAGCAACAATCTTCCCCTTTTTGATGATGACAAAATATTTGAACAAAAATATTTATGTGAATGCATTAATTTTAAAGGAATGCATTATAGATATATATGCTTGAAAAGAGTATGATTCTTTTGGCATGTAATATTTATGCAAAAATAGTTTATCCATTTTCTTAAAGATTTGAAAAGAGTATTAGATCATTTTGAGTTTAAGATGTATCAGAGCAAGAGAGAAAAAAAATAAATTTTGCAATATATCAGAGCAAGAAAAAAACAATTTTTACAATGTTATCAGAAAAGATTTTACAATGTATCAGAGAAAAATTTCACACTGTATCAGAGCAAATTTTATAATGTATCAGAGCAAGTTAAAAAAAAATTTTAGGATGTATTAGAGTAAGTTAAATTTCTTAAGATGTATCAAGGTAAATAAAATTTTAAAAGATGTATCAGAGCAAGTTTGAATTTTGAAGTATATCAGAGCATATTTAAATTTTTAAAGTAAATCAGAGTATATGTAAAGAAGTAATTTAAAAGTTACATAATTGCATTGTACTTAGCATTGTACTTTTGATATTGTTCTTTAAATTCTTCAATTCATTCATTAATTTCTCATAATTTGTAGTTTTGCTTTTGATGGGTTGCTTTTTGTTTAATTGCTCATAATTGGATTGCTTTTTGTTTAATTTCTGTTTGATGCCAAATTTCTCATAATTTAGGATTTTGCTTTTAGGGTTTTGCTTTTGATGAGTTGCTTTTTGTTTAATTTCTCTCCCTTTTTCTCATAATTTAGGGTTTTGCTTTTAATGAGTTGCTTTTAATGAGTTGCTTTTTGTTTAATTTCTTCTCCTTTTTGACATCATCAGACATGGTTAACTTCTCCTTTTTCTGAAACATTCTTTAATTTTGGTATGGTTAACTTCTCCTTTTTCTGAAACATTCTTTAATTTCTCCCCCTTTAGAGTTAATCACAGATGTTTGCTCCCCCTTAATACAACAATTATTAACAGTAAACAACAAAAAAGAGAAGACAATATTTCAACAAGGAGAATATATATATATATCCAAAATATGATCAACATCATTACAAAAGGTAGAAATATAAGTAAAAGATGATTCCATTAAAATCATAATTGTTTCAATACATAGTTCATATTATAATAATCAACCAGCTAATTGTCAATACATGGCCCCAAAATACAGATCCTAGAACAAGACACTAACACCTAGGATCTAGTAATGATCAAGACAAGTCATGGATCGGAGTCATCAGATATGGTATGAGAAGCTGATGGATCAGAAATGCGTCCTCTACCCCGTCTGCCTCTGGCACGAGCAGGAGAGCGAGATGAACTGGGTGGCTGAGTACGTTGAGAGGCTAAGGACTGAACAGAAAGGGTGAGTCTGATAGAATCAAGTACGTTCAGTGCTCTGAAAACAGACTGAAGTAGAGCAGTAAACTGAGTGGTAGCATGCTCACTCGATCCTCGGATTTCTTTCCTCAGCAATTCATATCCACCTTCTAGTGCTCCTCTGAGCCTACCAGCCTCTGCAGTGAGGTCTGTGACCTCAATAGTTGACTCCTGTGGCTTGGGATGGGCCAAAGCAAGGACTTGCCCCTGCAAGTCTAGAACTCTGCCAGTCAGTCTCCAGACTGTGTCCTCAAGCTGCTGTATCCTGATGGACTGATCTGATATCATCTGAAACACAGTGGAGATGTGGGGAGTAATGGTCTGATCAGAAGAGGTGGCTCCAGATGCAAAAGAAGTACTACTCCACTGGCTAGACAGCAAAGAAGCCACACGCTGTGATATATGCTCGATCTAATCGTCAGCCAGTCTGAACTCTGAATGAGGTGCTCTGCTCTCTGGCTGATACACTGGTGTGGGCATCCTAGTAAACTCTGAAGGGCCAGCCTCGGTATCAGGAATGAACTGGATATGTGGTGATGTTGCCCTGAAGTCATGAACAGGAGATGAAGGACCTTCTTCTTCTACTCTGCCTTCAGTTCTATCTTCAGCTCTCTCTTCAGTTCTTTCCTCAGCTCTCTCCTCAGATCCCTTGATCCAACCACCATCAGACTTTGTAAATCCCATTCGGTGCAGGCTGTGTTGGTTGAAAGTGTCCACATGAGATAGCTTGGTAGGTGCCTCCCCCTCACAGCTAACTCCAAACCTCCTAAATACTCTAGTAAGGGCCATACCATAAGGCAAGTGTGCCTTGGATCTGTTCAAAGTTTCTTTCATGGCCTCTATCATAAGTGCAGGGAGGTTCAGGGGGGTCTGAGTGATGACATGAAACATGACACATACATCTCTGCTGGAGAGTAAGTCATATCTACCACTCCTAGGAAAGAAGAGCTTTGTTACCATCTGATGCAGGACCCTCATCTCAATGGACAAAATCTTTGCTTCCAATTTGTTTAAACTTCCTGAATAGGTTTCTCCTAAAATAATTCTGATCCCCTCTTCTTTAATTGGGAGTTCCATATATGAGTATCCTTCATTAGGCAACTGAAGTATTTCTCCCAATATCCTAGAATCCAAGCAGATATCAATTCCCTTGACTGTTGAAGTCACTGACCCATTTCCATAATGTAGGTTCTGATAGAATTCTCTAACTAGGTCAACATAGGTGACTTCCTTAAGGGAGCAGTAGAGTTTCCATCCTTGGTTTTTAATCTTACTTGCAAAAGTAAAGCCCTCTTTCTCAAAGAACCGAAAATCTATATTTTTCCCAGTTTCGACTTTTCTATCAGAAAGAGGATTCACACTGGGGCTTATGGAGGATTGAGAGGGACCTTGAGCAGGTACTGAAACTGGAGTGGGAGCAGTTGAAGACTGAGCATGCCTTTTCTTTCGGACAATTTCTTCAGGCTCACGGATTGATTTTCTTCTTTGGGGAAGTTTCATCTTCGGAGCCATATTCAATATATTAGTAGGCAATGAGACTTGGAGGAACACTTGATTGAGTGGAGAAGGGATCACAAGAGAGTAAAGAAGGATTTTGGTGGAGAAAAGAAGTAGATTTTGGAAGTTCGGTAAAGTGCTAGGGCACGTTCCAACCGTGCCAAGCAATGCGAGAAAGCACAAAAAAATCCCTTTTCAAGGAGGCTATTTTTGGTGGAGAGGAGGAGGGAGAATTCCCTCGAAATAAATCCTTGGATTTGGAGCAAAAGGAATTTGAGAGGTCGGCTTTTGGAAGGAGGAAGATGAGAGGATGGGTCGGCTCACGAACAGTAACCCATAAAAACAATGAGCCCGTTGGAAGTTGGTGGGATTTACAAGTTTGCCATTGAGTCGACTCATGGGGGTCGACTCATGAAGTTCAGAAATTCAGAAAAAATACGAATAAATTCCAAAAAAATTCAAAATTTTGGGAGAAGAAATTTTGCTCAATGATAAGTTTTTAGAATGATAAATTTGAGCTTTTGGGACCAGGATAGATGTTGAAAATTTAGCTCTAAGAGTTTTTGACATCAATTCTTTGGAAATTGAGAAATTTTAGGCATATGGATCTAGAATTCCTAGATTTCTCCTAATTTCACAGAATCTATCCTCACTAAGGGCCTTTGTAAAGATATCAGCTAATTGATTTTCAGTGCAAACATATTCAAGAATTATATTTTTGTTTTGAACATGTTCTCTTATAAAATGATGTCTTATTTCAATATGTTTGGATCTTGAGTGTTGAATTGGATTTTTAGATAGATTTATGGCACTTGTGTTGTCACATCTTATTGGTGTTTCATTAAGTTTGATTCCAAAGTCTTCGAGTTGTTGCTTAATCCACAAGATTTGAGCACAACAACTTCCGGCTGCAATGTATTCGGCCTCAGCCGTAGACAGTGCCACCGAATTTTGTTTCTTGCTAAACCATGAGATTAGGTTAACTCCAAAAAATTGGCAAGTTCCACTTGTACTTTTTCTATCTAATTTACATCAAGCAAAATCAGCATCTGAAAATCCTAATAAATCAATTTGTGAGTCTTTAGAGTACCATAACCCTAGAGTTTAAGTACCATTTAAGTATCTAAGGATTCTTTTAACAGCATTCAAATGAGATTCTTTAGGATTAGATTGATATCTAGCACATAAACAAACACTAAACATGATATCAGGCCTACTTGCAGTTAAATATAATAATGAGCCAATCATACCTCTATAGTATTTTAAGTCTACACATTTACCTTCATCATCCTTGTCAAGCTTACATGAGGGACTCATTGGTGTGCCAATTGGTTTGCAGTTCTCCATTCCAAATCTTTTGAGTAGTTCCTTGGTGTACTTGCTTTGGGTGATGGAGATTCCCTCTTTTGATTGTTTGATTTGGAGTTCGAGGAAGAAGGTGAGTTCTCCCATCATGCTCATCTCGAACTCCCCCTGCATAAGCTTAGCAAAGTCTTGACAAAGGGATTCATTAGTAGATCCAAAAATTATGTCATCAACATAAATTTGTATAACTAGCATATCATTTTGATTTCTTTTAATAAAGAGGGTTGTATCTACATTACCTCTTGAAAAACCATTATTTAGTAGAAATTTGCTTAGCCTATCATACCATGCTCTAGGTGCTTGTTTTAATACATATAAAGCTTTATTTAATCTAAAGACATGATTAGAAAAAGCATGATTTTCAAATCCAGGGGGTTGTTCTACATATACTTCTTCAGAGATATATCCATTTAAAAATACACTTTTAACATCCATTTGAAATAATTTGAATTTCATAAAGCAAGCATATGCAAGTAGAAGTCTAATAGCTTCTAATCTAGCAACAGGTGCAAAGGTTTCATCAAAATCAATTCATTCTTCTTGATTATATTCCTTAGCAACCAGTCTTGCTTTATTTCTAATTACATTTCCATGCTCATCTAATTTGTTTCTAAAGATCCATTTTGTGCCAATTATTGAATAATCTTTAGGTCTTGATACTAAGGTCCAAACATTATTTCTTTCAAATTGATTAAGTTCCTCTTGCATTGCATTAATCCAATTATGATCATTTTCAGCTTCTTCAAAAGTTTTAGGTTCAAGATGAGATACAAAAGCACAATGATTAACTACATCTCTAAGTGAAGAACGGGTTTTTACCCCATGCATAGGATCACCAATAATTAATTCTTTAGGGTGGTTGTGAACATACCTCCATTCCTTGGGTAGGTCATTTGTACCTTGAGGTTGTTCTTGAATTTCTTCACCTCTCTCATCTTGTTTGTCTTCTTGATCCTTGTCTTCTGGAGTTGCTGAATCTTTCAGAGTGATCTCCTTCATACCTTCTATTAGTGGATCTGCATCATCAATACCCTCATTCTTCCTTGAAGGAAGATCGTTAGATTCATCAAAAACAACATGTATGGACTCCTCAACTACTAAAGTTCTTTTGTTGAAAACTCTAAATGCTTTACTAGTGGAGGAGTAACCTAGAAAGATTGCTTCATCTGATTTTGCATCAAATTTACCAAGTTTTTTCTTTGCCATTATTTAATACAAAACATCGGCAACCAAAAACATGAAAATATGCAATATTTGGTTTTCTTCCTTTCCAAAGTTCATAGGGGGTTTTCTTTAAAAATTGTCTAATTAAAGCACGATTTAAAATGTAACATGCTGTGTTAATAGCTTCCGCCCAAAAATATCTTGGAAGGTTGCTTTCACAAAGCATGGTACGGGCTATTTCTTCTAAGGTTCTGTTTTTCCTTTCAACTACCCCATTTTGTTGGGGTGTCCTAGGAGCAGAGAAGTTATGGCCAATTCCATTTTCATCATAAAAATTTTCAAAATCTTGATTTTCAAATTCAGTTCCATGATCACTTCTAATATTTTGAATTGAAAACCCTTTTTCATTAGAGACTTTTCGATGAAATTTAGTGAAAATATGAAAAGTTTCATTTTTATGAGCCAAAAAGAAAACCCAAGTAAAACGAGAGTAATCATCTATAATTACAAAGCCATATCATTTTCCTCCTAGACTAGTGGTTCTTGTTGGTCCAAATAAGTCTATATATAAGAGCTCTAAAGGTCTAGAAGTTGAAACAGTGTTTTTGGATTTAAATGAGACTCTAGTTTGTTTACCTAATTGGCATGCATCACAAATTCTATCCTTTTCAAAATTCAGTTTTGGCAAACCATGGACTAAATCTTTCTTAATTAATTTTGAAAGAGAATGCATGCTAATATGTGCAAGTCTACGATGCCACAGCCAACTAGTCTCATTAATTTTAGCATTTAAGGATACTAGGCATTGCATGTCTAAGTTGGCTAAATCATTCAAATCTATCATATAAACATTGCCATGCCTATGTCCTATAAATTTAATGCCATCGTTAATAGGACTAGTCACAATGCAAACAGATGATTCAAAAACTACTTTATACCCTTTATCACAGAATTGACTAATGCTAAGTAAGTTATGCTTTAAACCTTTAACTAATAGAACATTCTCAATGTATTTGGAGGGAGTGATACCAATGTTACCTATCCCTATGATCTTTCCTTTGCCATTATCTCCAAAGGTGACCATCCCTCCATCCTTAGCATCAAGTGTGATGAATTGTGATACATCACCAGTCATGTGTCTCGAGCATCCACTGTCAAGATACCATTTTCTGTTTTCTCCTTGGGATGCTAGACACACCTGCAAGCAAAGGTCAAGTTTCTGTCTTAGGTACCCAAGCTTTCTTGGATCCTTTTAGGTTAGTCAAAATGGTTCCTTTTGGAACCCATATTTTCTTTGTGTTTGCATATTTGTTAATAAGACATGTGTATGATTTATGTCCTATTCTTCCACATTTGAAACAAGTAATATTTGTAGACTTGTTACTTGAATAATTTACATAAATATCCTTCAGAAATTTTTGTTTCTTCAGAGGTTTATAGCCAAGTCCAGCCTTATCATATATAGCTTTCTGATTATCAAGGATCATATTTAGTTTGTTTGAACTTAAGGTGAACTTATCTACTATAGATTTCAGCTTGTTAATTTCATTCTTTAAGTTTTGATTTTTTTGAATCAAGGTGGATTTTTCAATTGAAAGGTTTTCAGCTTGTTTTACTAAGGACTGATTTTTCAATTTCAGTTCTTTGTTTTTCTTCCCTAGTTTCTTTAATTCATCAATTGAATCATAGAAAGCTTCATGCAATTCTTCAAAAGTAAAATCACTAGTGGATTCAGAAGTTACCTCATTTTCGTGTGCCATAAGGCACAGGTTGGCTTGTTCTGTTGAGGTTTCCTCATCGGAGCTTGAGTCATCACTCGCACTCCAAGTCGCCATCATTGCTTTCTTTTTGAACTTTTTGGGACCTTTCTTCAGTTGTGGACATTCGGATCTGAAATGCCCCGGCTTCTTGCACTCGTAGCATATAAGGGGTTGATCTTTCTCTTTCTCTTTGCTTTGTTCCCCTTTTGTGAACTTCTTTCTCATCCCCTGTTTCCTTTTTCTTAGAAACTTCTTAAATTTCCGGATGATGAGTACCATCTCTTCATCCTGTTCTTCATCTTCAGTGTCATCCGTTTCATAATCAGGCAAAGTTGTGGATTTAAGGGCAATGGTTCTTTTCTTTTTGACTTCATCCTCTTGATGTTGCTTCATGCTAAGTTCATGAGTCATCAAGGATCCAAGAAGCTCTTCTAGAGGTAGAGTGTTCAAGTCCTTTGCTTCTTGGATGGCAGTCACCTTGGCTTCCCAAGTTCTAGGCAATGACCTGAGAATCTTCCTTACAAGCTCACTGTTAGTATAAGATTTGCCAAGACTCTTCAACCCATTAATTATATCAGTAAAATGAGTAAACATAGCAGATATAGACTCATCATGCTCTATTTTGAACAATTCATATTTATGCACTAGCATGTTTATTTTAGACTCTTTTACTTGATTTGTTCCCTCATGGGTTACTTCTAACCTATCCCATATTTCTTTAGCAGATGCACAAGTAGAAATGCGATTAAATTCACTTGCATCTAGTGCACAATAAAGAACATTCATGACTTTGGCATTTAATTGTGCCAATTTCTTGTCAACCTCATCCCATTCTTTCTCGGGTTTGGTTGACTCCTCACCATCTATAATCTTGGTGGGTGTGTGAGGACCGTTCACTATGATACTCCACATATCATAGTCGAGTGCTTGTATGAATATCTTCATCCGAGCTTTTCAATAGGTGTAATTTGACCCATTGAAAAGTGGAGGTCGGTTTGTAGATTGCCCCTCGGCTAGAGAAGTACCGACATGGGTTGCCATAGATCTTTGGCTCTTTGATTGTTAGATCAAAGAAGGGCTAGAGCACCGGGCTCTGATACCACTTGTTGCCCAGCTATGCAACCCAAGAGAGGGGGTGAATTGGATTTCTAAAAATTTTAGACTTAATTAATTACTTATGATGAACAAGACAAAGATTTTAATTCAATATTAATTACCTAAAGCAGGAATGCAAGGATATAATAAAAAAATAAAGTGAAGCGATAAAGCACACCACAAACACAAGGATTTATAGTGGTTCGGTGCCAACCTTGCACCTACATCCACTCCCCAAGCTCCTACTTGGGAATTTCAATCCACTATACTTGTATTCTACCCGAATACAAAACGTCGGAAACTCCGACACTAGCTATCCCAAGCTAGTCTACTTGTTTTTCGGGTACAAGTAAACCCAAAACACTCCGATTTCAGGTTCGGATCAACCTTTCTTTGTTTTGAAAATCCTCCAAAAATAAGAACAATTACTTACAAAAGTAAGAAAATTTAGAGCACAAATTAATACAATAACAGCTCCTTAAATGAGCGAATATAACAATGAAAACACTTTACTCAAATGAAGAAACCCCTTTTTGTATTTTCTCAAGGTGGATGAACGCTTGAATGAATGCTTGAGAAGAGGATGATCGTTGATTGAAGATCTCTTGAAAGCTTTGAAGGATCTCTAGATCAAGGTTGAAACAATAGGCGTGATAAATCCTCTCTTTGAAAGCTCTTGAATCTCTTTCACAATCTCTCGTGTGGATTTTGGATCCTCTTTTCTTTTTCTCTCAAATATCTCGTTGATCACTTTGCGTATATTTTTGGATCCTCTCAATGAATTTGATCTCTCATTTGATCTGCCGATTGATCTGCAATTTCTTTCACCATTTGAAATATTTTATAGCATTAGAAGCAAGAGAAAACATATTAGGTAGAAAAAGAGCCGTTAGAGCAATTTTAGGAAGCATAAAAGGCAATTAAAACGGGCAAAAAAATAGCCGTTGCTGATATTTTCCATCGCAGGGGTCGACTCATGAGTCGACTCATGCTTCAGGAGTTGACTCATGAGTCGACTTCTGTTGCAAAGACCAGAAACATGGATTTCTGGAAATTCTTGGCTCAAATCAGCAGGGGTCGACTCATGAGTCGACTCATGCCTTGTGGGTCGACTCATGAGTCGACTCACAGGTCGTGCCAAGCCAGAAAACTAGCGTGCCAAGGAGAATTTTTGCGTGCCAATCAGCTCATAGTGCCATGAGTTGACTCATGCACTTCAAACCATCATAACTTCAAAAATATAAGTCCAAAAATAATGAAATTTTCACCAATAGTTTACAAATCATTTGTTCTATCAAATGATACTATCAAATCAGGATTTTAATGAAATTATGATTTTGCCCTTGAAGAGCATAAGGACTTTTTTAATTTAAAATTATTTGTATCCCTTCAATCTGCTTTGTAATCATCAAAATCAATCTAGGAGCAACACGAATGGCCCCAAGCAAACCTGTAGTCATTGGCAGAATGACAACCGGATATCTTCGAACGGCGTAAAAGTCGAAAAGGAGCTCGGCAAATAACAACCCTACACGAATAAAAGAGGTCGCCGACGACCTTAGGACGACGTGAAAAGACAAGAAGAAAAGGAGGAAGAAAGAGAAAAGGGAAACGAAGAAGTTCGACAGACAACTTTTTGATGCAGACAAGGTAACAAAATAAATCTCCTTTTCATTTAATAAGATATGCGTTACAAGACCCGGTGGGTCGGAAAAAAAGAAAAAAAAGAAAAAAAGAAAAAGAGATATACATCATCGCAAGCCTCGCGAGCACGGCCTTGCGAGCACGGATTGGAAAGGATATACCGGAGGTCACTCCGAGCTACGAACTCCTCTTTTCGTCTCTGTCCTTCTCCGTTGCGTTCTCCAGTGCGTGTAATGGACCTATCGGCTCTCGTCCCATCTCGCTTCGCTCCATCTCCGAAGTCCCAACCCTAGGAGGAAAAGGGTGGGATAGGTGCCCGAGGGCGGTAAAGGCAACGGCAGCAGTGACGAAGACCTGTTTCAAGAAGAGCCGGAGTCACATTGGAGGCATTGGTGATGTCAAGGATATGCTCCACCTCCGAATGCTCCGCGACAGCCGCCACCCAAAATGTTTCGACAAGGTCGGCATGCGCTACTTCCACCATCCCCGCAACAAGTTCCACTGCCCCACCGTCGACGCCGACCGCTTCTGGTCCCTCGGCCCCGACGGCATCAAGGATCCCGCCACAGCTGGTGACGACAGCTCTGCCCTCTTGACCTGTATCACCCTGCCTTGCTACTCCGAAATTCTCGGGCAGAATAACCTTACCGGCGGCCCCCGTTATTAAACCCTTGTTGTTGAAGGAATTCTTCCTTGAGCCTCCTTTGAAACGACGGGGATCCTCACCGGCCACTGTTCTCCTCCTCGCCTTCCTCTGGGCCCTAGACATCCCTTCACGGAGGGCCTCCGGGGTAGAAGACATGGTGTGGGGACCCTCAGAGAAGAAGTGGGGGGCTGAAGAAGACAAGGACTGGTGCGAGGGAAGTAGCTGAGTAACTAGGCTCTCTGGCGAAAGAAAGGTACCGTCCTATCGACAGGATGAAGCTACAAAGGGAGATTAGGGGGTTTAAATAGCCGACGGATCCTAGCACAGTTATGGCGGCGGGTGTTCCTGGGCCAACTGGTGCGTGCCACATGTCCCGCATGTCCCCCTCACCTCTATCGAGGGTTGACCGTTCATGAATTTCCGTAGTACGATGCTTGGGATCGCATTCCGATGGAGGTTCCGAAAAGACTCTTCATGTCGCCTTCACCGAAAAACGGGCTCTGACGTGCGCACATTTAATGCCAAAATATCTGGAGGCGTCAGTGCGTAGGATTCGAAGGGACGGTTTCGGCTGTGCCCATCTCTCTCTCTGTACTTCCTTCGTTTGAAATTCAAACTCGAAAGTAGGGGGACTGGTGTTGGGTATAAAATATCCACAGTCGAAGTCCTCAGCGGAATCGACTACATGACAACTCCGCCCGAACTCCTACGGGAGCCGGGCTCCGTCACCGACAATTTCAACAGCGAGCAGACTCCGCCCGGACTCCTACGGGAGCCGGGCTTCGTCCTCAACTCCAACAGCTACAAGCCGACTTCGTCCGGACTCCTACGGGAGCCGGACTCCGCCGATAACTTCAAACCGCAAGTAGACTCCGCCCGGACTCCTATGGGAGCCGGGCTCCGTCCTCAACATCAACCACTGGTAAGCCTCGTCCGGACTCCTACGGGAGCCGAACTTTGCCTTTGACTTTAATTGCAGGAAGACTCTGCCCGGACTCCTACGGGAGTCGGGCTTCGTCCTCAACTCCAACAGCTACAAGCCGACTTCGTCCGGACTCCTACGGGAGCCGGACTCCGCCGATAACTCCAACCGCAAGTAGACTCCGCCCGGACTCCTATGGGAGCCGGGCTCCGTCCTCAACATCAACCACTGGTAAGCCTCGTCCGGACTCCTACGGGAGCCGGACTTCGCCTTTGACTTTAATTGCAGGAAGACTCCGCCCGGACTCCTACGGGAGCCGGGCTTCATCCTCAACTCCAACAGCTACAAGCCGACTTCGTCCGGACTCCTACGGGAGCCGGACTCCGCCGACAACTTCAAACTGCAAGTAGACTCCGCCCAGACTCCTACGGGAGCCGGGCTCCATCCTCAACATCAACCGCTGGTAAGCCTCATCTGGACTCCTACGGGAGCCGGACTTCGCCTTTGACTTTAATTGCAGGAAGACTCTGCTCGGACTCCTACGGGAGCCGGGCTTCGTCCTCAACTCCAACAGCTACAAGCCGACTTCGTCCGGACTCCTACGGGAGCCGGGCTCCACCGACAACCTCAACCGCGAGTAGACTCCGCCCGGACTCCTATGGGAGCCGGGCTCCGACCACTGCCGAGCTTCAGCCGATAGATCTGCGCCCCTTGGCGGCCTTGCTCCACTTCCTACAACGGATCCCGCACTGCTCCATCACCCCTGACAGGCCACAGTAACGGTCGCAGCCCTGCTCCACTCTCCGCGGCGGACCCTGCACGACCCCATTATTCTCTGACAGGCTGTATCAACGGCCATGATTCTGCTTCGCTCCCTGCGGCAGGTGCCGCGTGACTCCACTACTTCATGGCAGGATGCAATAACGGCCGCGATCCTGCTCCACTCCTCGCAACTGGTTCCACGTGGCGAGCTACGACGATAGCCACGATCCTGCTCCACTACCCTTCGCAGTAAAGTCCCCCTGACTACGGGCGGCCCACTACCAGACGGTTACGAACGTCGCCATCAATCCGTTACCTCCTCCGCCTATAAAAGGGGGACCCAGATACGTTATTCTATAAGCTCATTTCTTGTCTCAAAAACTCTGCTAAATTCTCCGTTCGAGCACTCCATTCTTGTTGAGGCAGAGAACTGACTTGAGCGTCGGAGGGTCTTGCCGGAGCAACCCCACCTCCGGTTTAGACTTCCTTTGCAGGTCCCGGCGGCGACCGCGACTTCCCCGACTCCAGCTTCTCCGGTGCAAGCAGATTTTTGCACCAACAATATATAAATTATTAATGATGGAATTATTTTTGATGAAATATTGGTCACTAATAGTATTTTATTATGATGAAAAATTGGTCACAAAATTTTTTTAATAAATTTAAAAATATTAAAATTTTTATAAAATTAATAATGATGAAAATATTTTTATTATAAATAATTGATATTTATTAGCAATAAAAATTTATATCAAAAATTATTGTATTTATGATGTAAGCTTTACATCACTAATATTGTTTAAATTTAATTTTAAAAAAAATTATTATTAAATTAATAGTGATGAAAATTTTTCATCGCTAATAATTACATTTGTGATGAAAATTTTGTGTTGCTAATATTTTTGTAAATTAGCGATGAAAAATTTTTGTTGTAAAAAATTATATTTGCAATGAAAAATTTTCATTGCTAAAAATTTTTAAAAATTTAATTTTTATAAAATTTTTTAATTAAATTAATAATAATGAAAATATTTTAATCATTATTAGTCTATTATTTATTAGTGATGTTAAATTTCATCACCAATATTCTTTTTTATGACTAAAATTTTTCATCGTAAATAATTTTTGAAAAAATAATTTTTTTAAAGATGAAAATTTTTCATCATAAATAATCGATTATTCGTGATGAAATTTTTTTTTTATTATAAAATATTATCAACAATGTGATTATTTATGATAAAATATTAGTGACAAAAATTTTATTGCTGATAACTATTAGCGATGAAAATAGATTATTAGCGATGAAAAATTTTTGTCGCTAATAACCTGTTTTGTTGTAGTGGTTCTCGTGGATCGGTGCACGATCAGATGCCTTTGGATGATTGCAGTCATGATCGGATGGTTGTGAGCCATCTCAGGGAGATCAGAGGTGTGATCTGGCATGATGGGGTGCGATCCAATAGTCAGTTTTCGATCTGAGGTATGATCGGATGGTTGAGAAGCTACAAGAGTCTGATCAGGAGTCTGATGTCGATACAGTTTGGGTTTTATAGCTTTAAGAGCCCTGTGGGCGAATAGAACTATGAGTGTGCAGTCGAGAAGGGTCTCAAGTAGTAGAGAGATGCAACAGAGAGCCGTGAGTAGGGGCATCAATGCGAGGGAGGCTCGTGCAGCCGTCGGGAGGAGTTCGACAGAGCTTCGACTGTGCGTAGTGGGTAGAGTAGACTCTATAGAGTATCGATAAGGGATTGAAGGCAGAATAGAGCATCAGGCAGAGCAGCTGCAGAGAGGTATGATGTAGCAGTTTGCTCCATAAAAAGTGTCTAGGGGCATCGAGGATCCTCGTACTAGCAGGCCTGTGAGAGAGTCTCTTTGAGGGATTTGAGAGAGCTTTTGTGAGGATAGCTTTTAGTTGAGAGAGGGTGGTATACAGAGTATTGAGAGTGGGTGTTCTCCTTTTGTATTTATTTTTTTCTAATAGTGAAGCTTGCATGCCTCATGAAGGCAGTACTTGGGCTGTTCCACATACCTGATTGTGTTTGTATTGTTTTCTTATTTTTTCCTGCTGTGACGAATGATGTCGAAAAGGTCTTATGATGGTGGTGTCCTGATCAGACATCTCCAACAAGTGATATCAGAGCAGGTGATATCCCCAACAATTGTTATCAGAGTAAGGCGGTACCAATGCGAGATTGCGACAGTGGTGAGCAAGATTGAAGATGAAGAAGATAGATGCAATCAAGGTAGAGATTGACCATGGAGGGTTGATCGATGCTCTTTTGTGTAAGGAGTAGCCTACATGGAGGATGCCAACAGGAGCCCAGTGTGAAGTGGAGATGGATCAGGCACGGGATGAGAGATTCGAGAAGATGAGCGACGTCATGTAGAGGCTATCCCGAGTAGGTCTCAGGTCAGGAGGTGCTGTAAGGTGCGTACAGCATATGATGGAGATGAAATTGAGCGGTTATGCTCAGCTCCCATGTTTGTTCATCCATGAGTAGCAGACGATTGTCCCAGGGCATGGAGGTGAGAAGATCCAAAAGCTCTTAAAGTCAGGTGGAGGCTGAATATCAAGTCGAGATAGAGATTGTTAGAAAATACGTCTCAAGATTTGATCCACAAGAAGTCCAGAACAAGATCCAGGATGATGAACGGAGTCCAATGAGCCCAAGAACAGTCCAAACAGAGTCTAGATGGAGAAGAAATATGTGAAAGAAGGAGAGGAGGTGGGCTGGTAGGGCCCATGGACGGTAGATGAGCCCACAGGGCCGATGGGCCTATAGGCGCATGGGCCAGACCTAGGCCTAGCATGCATGTGCATGCGGGCCGACCGTGAGTGTGCAGCCCAGTGCGGGCATGCATGGGCCCGATGTTAGAAAGAGAAGGACAGATTACATGCATGTATTTCAAAACTATTTTGACATCACTGCGAAATAAAATAGATTAACTATTTTTATCATGCATTAAATCTAATCTAAAACCTTTCCTAATATGGATCTAAGGCATATGAAATCTATAATTAATTTATGAGATCAGATCTATACCTTATCATAGGTGGAAGAGCTCCGCAGCCGATGATAAAAAACTTGATAGGTTCCTGGAGCCATGCAAATGCCCGACCTCTATAGGTATCCACATGAGATCTTATCTAATCCAAGACTTGTCTATCTCTCCGGGGTGCTAGCTCTCTTGCAAAGAAGATCTTTTGATAATTGGTTTGATCCTTCTTCAGATCTGGAAGATGATCTTCAGTCGAAGAAGCAGTGGAGGTAGAAGAAAGACAACAGCAGCGTAGCTTTCTTCCTCGAAGTCCCACACCTTGTGCCAATAAAATTTTCCCTTCAAACTTGAAAGAGAGAATGCCAAAAAGTCTCTCTTTCACTTTGGTAGTTGGTCAAATTTTGTTCTGATCTCAAAAGCTGTCTAGAGGTATCCCAAAGGTAGATCCTTTTAAGGTGGCGCCTGATAGAGTCAAACTCTATCAAAAATTCAAATTAAATTTCAGATTCAAACCAAAACTTATCCATATCCAAATGAGAGAATAAGTGGTCAACCAAGAGGTGGACAAACATGGAAAACCTTATGCAAATCTGAAATTTGCGTGAGGAGAGAAGGGGCGTGGACAATGGGTGGCGCATGGAAGAGTCCTTCACAAAATGGACTCTAAGGTTTCGGATTGAGCCTCAAACCAAACGTAATTTGATTTAGACCCAAACACCTGATTGAACCTAATCTAATTAGATCTCTAATCAAATTAAATTCTAATCTAATTAAGATTTAATTAAACTCAAATTCAGATCAAATCAGAAATTGATTCCATGACAATTGAGTCATCTCATAACTCAATCAAACCAAACTCAATTCAAGTCAAACTAAATCCAATTCAATTAGACTTGATCTAAAATTTATTTCTCAATCAAATTAAATCTAATTAGTAATCAAATTACTAATTAATCCTCCTACAACTTTTGTGTTGGATTAATTATCAATCATATTGGCAATTATACCTTTAATGATTCATAATCATCGATCAATCATCAGATTAGACAGAAAACTCTTTTGTGTGTGACCCTATAGGTTCTATTCTATCTGATACTAAGACACATTATGATCTTTATCATAATATCATCGAAACTCTTTTCGATGGGTTGAAACAATTTCAACACTGTCCATCGAGAATCATCGATCATCAAGATAATACTCTTGGGTCCCATAATCCACCAGTGACACCTAGCAGTATATAGTGGTAACCCAGTAGAATGAAAGTATGAACTTCTAGATATAGTCATCATATGATTTAGTTCTTCTATCAAAAGTTTCAACTTGATAGAGATCATGGATAACTCATCAAAACCTATCGTCAGTCATATGCAAGATTGGCTCGACTTGAGTTCTCTTGTGAATTTTGTGGAAACTTCTTTTTAGAATTCACTCTTATTTTGGCCAAAGACTTACTAAACTCAATCTCGTGAATCACATAGGACTATACCTTTTCTACTAAGATCAATAGATTCCATCTAAGTGCATCCTACTCTTAACAGTGAACTTGAACCCATCATAGCCAACATACACAGTAAGGACCTGAATAGCTAGGGACCAAGTAGACATACAGTCGAACTATAGCAGTCTCACTATAAATAGCTAATGCACCATAGGTCAAAGGACTAGTCATACCACTGCAGCATCGAGAATACCATTAACAAGTGAGTAGACATTCAAATAGTTTCTCGTAATGATCATGCTTAGTGCAAGTTGTTCGCTAACAACCACCTGTATTATCATCCTAGTGTCACCACACTACAGACTCAAAACTCATCTGCCTGTAAAGGAGGGGATCGTCCATCGAACTAATTGGATCGATCACTATCCTCTGTGATGATCCTCTGGTTGGGAGTATTTAGAAATTAACTACTAATAGTGTATGTCTCAAATTCTCAATACCTTGAGAATATGTAAAATCATCTTTGTTAATTTTTAAGACAAATCATGGACACATAAACATGATTGAAAATAAGAATGCCCTTTATTAATAATAAAAATTTTATAAGTTCAAATACAAGTCCTGAAAAAATAAATGTGTCAGCCAACAATTGACTTTCTAGGACACACATCTAACACCCGACCCAGTGGACATGTGGGCATAGCCCAGCATCTTCATGCAGTTCATGCCTCATGCATGGATCGACAGCATTTCACACCACATTTCACATGGTGTATGGTGGACCAATGGGCATTTTGGGCTGGTTTCTCATGGCTCACAATGGTTCTCATGGATCGATACACGATCGGGTGGCTTTGGATGATCACAATCATAATCGAATGGCTGTGAGCCATCCCAGGAAGATCTGAGGCATGATCTGGCGTGATGGGATGCGATCTAATGGCCAATTTTTGATCAGAGAGTGATCGAATGTCTGAGAAGCTATAGGAGTCCTATTAGAAGTTTGATTCTGATACAGTTTGGGTTTTAGGGCTTTGGAGCCCTATGGGCGAATAGAACTATGGGGGTGCAACCAAGAAGGGTCTTAACCAGCAGAGAGATGTGGCAGAGAGCCATGAGCGAAGGCATCAGTGCGAAGAAGGCTTGTGCAGCCACTGGGAGGAGTCCGATAGAGCTATTAGTGTGCACAGCGGGCAGAGCAGATCTTACAGAGCACCAACAGGAGATCAGAGGTAGAACAAAGTATCAGACAGAGCAGCTACGGAGAGACACGATATAGTAGTTCACTCAACAAGAAGCATCCATGGGCATTGAGGATCCTGGTACTGGCAGGCCTATGAGAGGATCTCCTTAGGAGATTTGAGAGAGTTTTTGTGAGGGTAGCTTCTAGTTGAGAGAGGATGGTATACAGAGTATTGAGAGTGGGTGCTCTCCTCTTATTTTTGTTTCTTTCTCATAGTGAAGGTTGCATATCCCATGGAGGCAGCGCTTGGGCTGTTCCACATACGTTATTGTGTTTGTATTGTTTTCTTCTTTCTTCCTGCTATGACAAATGGTATCGAAAAGATCCTATGGTGGTGGTGTCTTGACTAGACATTCTTAAGAACCATGGGATGTCCTTCGATTTAGGATCCTTCGATACTTAAGTCAGTCGAGGCCTTGAGAATAGATAATGGAAATGGAGAAGTTAAAAGCAATAAGTGAGAGTTTGAGTAAAGAAAAGTGGAGAGAACTTTGGTTTTCTTTGAGAATTTGGTAGAGTTTTATCTTTGTTCACTTAGACTTAGTTTGAACTTATCTTCTGGAGAGCACTTTATCCCCCTTTATACAGAGGGAGCTTGCTTAGATCTTAAGAAAGATTGTTAGATCATTAAAGATCTGTTAGACTGTTAGGCCATTAGAGATCTGTTAGGCTGTGGGAGATCTATTAGGCCATTAGGTTGTTGTAACAAAATGGCTAGCTGTGTAGAGATTGTGGGACAGCTGTCCATGTGGCAAATAAGCCAGAATACAACTAAAAGATAGTTACAGCTGAGCTGGATGACAGCTGTCAGATAACCATCCATAAACGTGATGGCATGTCGGTAACAGACCGATGTAGGATAGCTAACATTAGTAACTATCTGAATTGGGCATCATGCCTTTGGTGTCAACAATCAGATCGACTGATAATTGAAGTAAAATGAAGAATGAGATTGGAAGAGAATCGAGGTGAGCATTCTGCTTACTAATGGTTCTAGATTATGCCGATTAGCAGATAATAATGGAGAGGCAGGTCAGGGCTAATGTAACCTAAGAAAATATTTATCTTTGATAACAATTTGATGTCACATGTCCAGATGATGATGAGGTTGGACTTATGATGAGCTCGATCTCCTGGTGAGCTTAGCTGTCAGTCTGCTGATAAGGTCGGCCTTTGGATGAGGTCAGTCTTCAGCTTTCTGATGAGGTCGGTCTCCTGATGAGGTCAGTCTTCTGATTCTTAATGAGGTCGACCGCCTGATGAGGTTGGCCTTCTGATAATCTCAGTCTTTCGATGAGATTGGCTTTCTGATGACTTTGGCTTTCTGATGAGGTCATCCTTCTTATGAGATCAGCCTTATCATAAGCTTTACAGTTGAGCCTTACATCAATATTCTTGTCAATCCGAGAACTCCTGAGTATGAGTCCCAAGGATATCAGCTGAGGTGGTATGACCTCTACAATATAAACCAAATGGGATAATTATCTTAGCAAATCTAATGCAGATGAGATCTTGAAATATCAATTCTTATAATAATGAAAATGCAAGTTTAATTACTTGATTTTTTTCATATTGATCTTATTAAATCTTATATAAACTATCAATTATCCTTTTCCCTGTCCCAATTCCAAGGAGTTAGCAAAATGTATGGAGAAGTAAAAGAAAAAAAAGGAAGCAAAAAATTAGGGGATGGATCTAATTTAACGTTCTTAAGTTTTACATGGAGAAGAATTTAAAAAGGAAAGAGATAGTGGGATGTAGGAGGGGTAAAGAAGGGTGATTGGGTGGGTGAAAACTTGACATATGGTGTAGTTGCTCTGATAACCAAAGATGGAATCAGAGAGAATCATATTTTCTCCATTTTCAATGGCTTTATCTACTTATCAAGCATTAAGGGAGGGTGGCAAGGGAAGGGAGGAACTTGTGCCTTCACATCGTCTCTCTCTGACCGACAAGAATAACACTAAAGATTTTCTCTAAAAAAGAATAACACGAGAGGTCATTGTGCTTCTCTTACCACATCCTCATCTAAGAATAAGGAGTGGGAGATGAAGAAAAATAAAAATTAAATCTTCGATAGTCGTTACAACATCCTAGCTTACCACTTGGACTACTGGGATAGAAAATTTGTGAAAATTCTTTTATTGTTACCTCCAGTAAAAATCAAAAAAGAGGCTGAATTTACGGTATAGATGAAACAAGGATGCAGGTTTGGGCAATGAAACAAAGAATTATGTAACAATCTGAATAAAGAAATCTAAGACAATACATTCATCACATATCAGCTGACATATTGCAACATCGCAATGTATATTTGCCAACATAATAAAGGGTGATAATATAGATATATTGTATTATTAGTGGACACCTAATACCAATACAAACCAACATCCTGACTAGCACAAAAAACTTGCATAAAAGGTGTATATAAAATTTAGATTAGTTTATGTCATGCAGGAAGTAAAATTTATAAGCATCATTTTGACTTGTCGTTGATCATCTCCTTCCTCTTCATCTCCATCCTTCTTCTGATCAACCCTTATCATGGTTCAAAGGTAGGTATTTCTTTCACTAGAAAGATAGGCTGCAAACTCAATTCGGGTAGGTGATGCTAGCCATTCTCAAACTATAGAAAGGGCACTACCAACAATGGAGGAGCCAAGACCTGAATTGCTAGATCTTGAGGTATGGATGCTTGATCCAAACATTTTAAAAGATATCTAAATCAATTTTCAAATAACTTGGAAGTTTCTAAGCTATAGATAAAACCAAAATATGATTTCATACTCTTCAATTTGTTAGTTTATTTTCATTTTATGTATGAATAAAATTTTAAGAAATTCATCATTGTTTGGTTTTAGGCCAATTTAAATGCCAAAAATAATAATTAATGATGTCGATTTTTGTTATGTATGCTTCAAATGCTTCCTAATCAAAATCATTGATCGGCCTTTCACCATGGAAATCAATATTACTAATCATGATCTAAGATGTGCAAATTACTAAGAAAATAGAAAGGCATTTTACTATGAAAGCTTCTTGCTTATGTTTAATTTAAGCCACCATAAAATGTATGTAAGCATTGTAGCTATTGAATAAAAACATTGCATAAAATGTTGCATATCAAGTCAGGCCAAGATACTTCTTAAGAGCAATTTAGAGTCCTGAAATTAAAGTTGCGCTGCAATTCAAGTTGCACTACAACTTAAGTTGCATTGCAACTTAAGTTATGGTAATTGACTTACAAGGCAGCTCACTTATTATAGTTGGGTGAGAGATCAAAAAAAGTGGGGCATATCTGATAAACATTCTGTCAAACACCCTAATGCTTAATCAAAGCACTCAACATATATTGAGACTAGAGCATTTTGCATGAAAAGGTTAGTATCAAAATTGCCAGTGGCACGGGCTTGGGTATGGACCTAGGTGTGCATGATGAGGGATCGAGCAATCATGTAGGCCTTAAGGAGGGCTAGTAACGAGTGGAAGGGATGTTTGGTGGTGGTGGATGAGAAGGAGATAAGTGAAGGAGGAGACCAATACTATATAGTCCGAGGCAAAGGAAGCATCTATAGGCCTCCTGGAGGTGAATAAGAGCTAGCAACAATATCTAGGGCAGTAGTGACAAGGGACTCAATAATGGGGTAGGGGGAATAAGAAGGGAAGGGGAGGGGGGAGGAGGAGAGGCTTGCTACAAAGAATTTCAAGGCGACGGAGGTAGCCATGGGCCTCTTAGAGGTGGTAGGGGCCGATAGCGACACAGAGGTATTAGAGAGTGGGCAGTGAAGGAGAGGGGAAGGAAAGCAAAGAGGAGGAGGAGATGCACACTACAGTGAAGTCTAAGGTGGAGGATGTAGCCATGGGCCCCATGGAGGTGATGGGTGCAAGACATGGTATTGAGGGCAGTGACAAGGAGAAATCAAAAGCAAGTTGTGGGAGGAAAAAAGAAATGGAGGAGAAAGTTTTTTACTTTTATTTAAGATCTTATTGAGCGATAGCAACTCTTCCCGTAGCCATTTTAATCATAAGACAATCTATGATCATGAGATAGCCCAGAGTTGTAGCATAATGAGCAACTCAACATACTATGCAATTTGAGTTGCATGCATCCAAATAAGCATGGTGGCCCACATTTGCAACTTGCATTGCATGTGCTTTACTTGCAGAGAACTCTAAACAACCCTTAGAGAATCAGGATCCAAATTCTTCCTAGTCAAAAACAATGAATTATCTCCTAAAATAATAATCGGTATCATTTATCATGATTTATAACATTTAAGATGATTGAAAATGAAGAATCACACATTTTTAAGATCTTGTCCAATGCAATATGATATAAAGTTTCAACTTGAGCTACATTTTAGAAGCATCTAGATTAGTTGAAATTTTTTAAATATTTTAAATATTTCAAATATTTAGATCAAGTTTAATAGTTTGAATTGCATATTATTTAATTTATGATATTTTTTCTTTTGACATATTGCTACCATTGTTTTTTTTTGCCAAAAAGTTGCTATGTTATAAATACTATATCAACAATAATCATACTAATTTTCATTGCAAGAGGTCCTTCACTACTTTTGACAAAGAAGTATTTGGAGCTAAATGCTCGAAGAAGCATCTTAGACAAAAAAAGGTCATGAATAAATTTAGTAGTTTTTTCTTTCTTAAGAGACTCTTTACTACTTTTGAATAGGAAGTAGTTGGACACAAATATCCTTAGAAGCATCCCAGCATAACTTGATATAGTAAAGAGAGTTAGGGTGGGGTGCTTCTGAGAGCATTTGGCTCCAAATACTTCCTAGTCAAAAATAGTGAAGAATTTCTCAAAATGGAAACTAGCTTTGTTGATCATAATGATCTATGGTATTTTAATCAGCTAAAAAAATTATATATTTTTGAGGTCTTTGTCCCATGCATCGAATGAAAATAAAAGAGACCATTTGAATTGTATGATATCATGTTTGTAGAAACATCTGAGTAGCTAAAATTTGATCTTCATCTTTTCTTAAAACAAAATATAGATCAATATCAATAGTTTAGAAATGAATTATATATAATTTATGCTATATTTTTGCTCACCAGGTATATTTTTGTCGTTATTTTTTCTAGATTTCTTTAGATATAGATTGAATGATGAGGATTCTATTGTTGGCAAATGTGTCCCAAAAACCAATCGTCAGCCTGTTGATGGTTGAGCAATCTTGTATGATAATTGATTTGTTAATAAATAAAATATATTTGATATTTTCATTATAAGCTTTTATCTTCTAATGAACTCCGTTATTGTAATGAAGTCCTTAGGACTATTTAGATTCGATAAAGAGAAGATTTATCGATTAGTCCTTAAAACTGTTCGTGATCAAATGATAGGCTGTTAATAAGGACAACAACTTCTATCGAGCATAGGTCGCTGTAGGCCATATGGATTGGTTGTCCTCTTAACCAAGAAGTGTGGAGACACAGATATGACATACAGGTGAGATGTAAGGGTACATCGTCATTGAACGTGACCAACTCCAAAGTATTCTACTGTCGAGAATGTCTCTGATGGGATATAGGTATGTGTTCCTTAGACCTGAGATCGCCTCAGTGACTTGCAAGCAACTCACTGTGCTTTGGTACTGGACTAACTGAATTTCTAATTTAGTGATAGAAGGCTTCTAGGCATAGTCAAGTACTTACGAAGTCAGAGTGTGATCGAGATGGGATTGACCACTCCAAGAGTTGGAGAAGAATGAGTCACTGTATTTCAATTTAGCAAAATCTTAGCCAGGGTAATCCATCAGATAGATTTGATATTTTGAAATACAATGTGGACAACCTGATCAGAGTTGACAGTTGAACTCTGAGGTGTCCTATGATCATTTTGATCAAGGAGATGAATTATATAGAAATTATATCCGCATGGGTTCTAAGGATGTTGTTCTACACATTCAATCTATCTGATCATCGGGTACCATTACTAGATGGTCACTTCGATTGATACAAAAATTTATTTCTGTACTAGCGACTTAGGTTCGGATCTATGAGATCACACAAATTAGAGTTCATGATCCGATCGGATGGTTGATCAATAATTAAGAATCATTCTAGGGTTAAATGATCAATACGATTGACATTTAACCTAGTGCAAGTGTTACAGGAGGATCGATTAGCAATTTGATTGCTAATTGACTTAATTTGATTTAGCCAATGGGCTGAGATTAAGTCTAATTGAATATGATTTAATTAAATTTAGTTTGGACTTGATTGGATCAAGTCTAATTAGTTTATTGGATAAGCCAAGTGCAAGAAAAAAACTAGTCTTAGTTCAATTAGGACTTGGGTCAACCTAATTTTTAATTTGATTAAAAAATTAAATCATATTTAAATCTAATTTAATCTGATTAAATTAGATTTTTAATTAAGTTAAGATCTATTTTAATTAGGTTGATCTAATTTTGATTTGATTTGATTTGAGAAACTAAATTAAAACAAGTCATAAGATAGAATCCTGTTGGTGCAAAAATCTGCTTGCGCTGGAGAAGCTGGAGTCGGGGAAGCCGCGGTCGCCGCCGGGACCTGCAAGGGAAGTCTAAACCGGAGGTGGGGTTGCTCCGGCAAGACCCTCCGACGCTCAAGTCAGTTCTCTGCCTCAACAAGAATGAAGTGCTCGAATGGAGAATTTAGCAGAGTTTTAAGATAAGAAATGAGCTTAGAGAATAACGTATCTGAGTCCCCCTTTTATAGGCGGAGGGGGCAACGGATTGATGGCAACATTTGTAACCGTCTGGTAGTGGGCCGCCCATGGTCAGGAGAATTTATTGCGAAAGGTAGTGGGGTAGACCCGTGGCTATTATCATAGCCTGCCACGTAGGGCCTGTTGCAGGTAGTGGAGCGGCGTCCGTTGCCGCTAGTTGTCAGCGAGTAGTGGGATCGTACAGCACCTGCCGCAGGGAGCGGAGCAGAATCATGGCTGTTGACACAGCCTGTCAGGGAGTAATGGAGCCATGCGGAATTCGCTACAGGAAGTGGAACAGGATCATGGTTGTTATTGTGATCTGCCAAGGGGCGCGGATCTGTTGATCGAGGCTTGGCAGCGGTCGGAGTCCGGCCTCTGTAGAAGTCCGGGAAGGGTCCTCCTTTCGGTTGGGGTCGTGGGTGGAGTCCGGCTCCCGTAGGAGTCCGGACGGAGCTTACCTGCAGTGGATACTGAAAGCAGAACCCGACTCCTATAGGAGTCCGGGCGGAGCATTCTGCAATCAAAGTTAAAGATGAAGTCCGGCTCCCGTAGGAGTCCGGATGGAGCTTACCAGCAGCTGATACTGAGGGTGGAGCCCGGCTCCCGTAGGAGTCCGGGCGGAGCTGAGCTGCTGTTGATATCGAAGGCAGAGCCCGGCTCCCGTAGGAGTCCGGGCGGAGCCGAGCTGCTCGAAGTCGAAGGCGGAGCCCGGCTCCCGTAGGAGTCCGGGCGGAGCTGAGCTGCTCGAAGTCGAAGGCGGAGCCCGCCTCCCGTGGGAGTCCG
The DNA here is from genome assembly GCF_000442705.2 of Elaeis guineensis. Classification (NCBI taxonomy): domain Eukaryota; kingdom Viridiplantae; phylum Streptophyta; class Magnoliopsida; order Arecales; family Arecaceae; genus Elaeis; species Elaeis guineensis. The sequence continues at coordinate 94,393,110 of NC_025997.2, read as the reverse complement.
GGCGGAGCCGAGCTGCTCGAAGTCGAAGGCAGAGCCCGGCTCCCGTAGGAGTCCGGGCGGAGCTGAGCTGCTCGAAGTCGAAGGCGGAGCCCGGCTCCCGTAGGAGTCCGGGCGGAGCCGAGCTGCTCGAAGTCGAAGGCGGAGCCCGACTCCCGTGGGAGTCCGGGCGGAGCCGAGCTGCTCGAAGTCGAAGGCGGAGCCCGGCTCCCGTAGGAGTCCGGGCGGAGCTGTTCTGTTCCGTCGTCGATTCCGCCGGGGGTTTCGGCTGTGGGTATTTTATACCCAACACTAGTCCCCCTACTTTCGAGTTTGAATTCAGATGAAGTACAGAGAGAGAGATGGGTACAGCCGAAACCGTCCCTTCGAATCCTGCACACTGTCGCCTCCAGATATTTTGACATTTAATGTGTGTACGTCAGAGTCCGCTTTTCGGTGAAGGTGATCTGGAGAGTCTTTTCGGAACCCCCATTGAAGCGCGATCCCAAGCGCCGTGCCACGAAAATTTGCGAGCGGTCAACCCTCGATAGCAATGAAGGGGATAAGCGCGACACGTGGCACACACCAGCTGGCCCAGGAATACTCGCCGCCATAACTGCGCTAGGATCCGTCGGCTATTTAAACCCCTCAGTCCTTTCATGGCTTCATCCTGGCGCTTTTCTTTCGTCTGAGAGTCTTGCCTCCCTCGCACCAGTACTTGCCTCCTTCATCCCCCCAATTCTTCTCTGAGGGTTTCCACACCATGTCCTCTACCTTGGAGGCTGTTCTTGAGGGGATTTTTAGGGCTTGGAGGAAGGTGAGGAGAATGGCGGCCAGTGAGAATCTCCATCGTTTTAAAAGGGGCTCGGGGAAGAATTCCTTCAACAACAGGGGTTTAGTAACGGGGGCTGTCGGTGAAGTTATTCTGCCCACGAATTTTGGAGTAGCAAGGCGGGGTGACACCGATCAAGAGGGCAGAGCTGCCGTCATAAGCCATGATGGGATCCTTGACACCGTCGGGGCCGAGGGACCGGAGGCGGTCGGCATCGATGGCGAGGCAGTGGACCTTGTTGCGGGGACGGTGGAAGTAGCGCATGCCGACCTTGCCGGAGCAATTTGGGTGGCGGCTGTTGTGGGGCGTTCGGAGATGAGGCACATCTCTGGCGTCGCTACCGCTTCCGAGGTGACTCCGATTCTTCTTGAAACAGGTCTTCGCTACTGCCGCCGTTGCCCTTACCATCTCCGGAGATCTATCCCACCCCTTTCCCGCTAGGGTTGGGACTTCGGAAACAGAATGAGGCGAGATGGGGCGAGAGCTGTTACACGCACTGGAGAACGTGACTGAGAAGGATAGAGACGGAGAGAGGAGTTCGTAGCGGCCTCCGGTTCGTCCTGTCCGAACCGTGCTGCGAGACTTGTAATGACGTGTATCTTCTTTTTCCATCTCTCTTTTTTTTTTTTCTGACCCACCGGGTCCTGTAATGTATACTCTTGTTAAATGAAAAAGAGATTTTGGTACCTCGTCTGCATCTCGCGTTAAATAGTTGTCTGTCGAACTTCTTCATTTTCCTTCCCTTCTCTTCGTCTGTGTCACGTCGTCCCAAGGTCGTCGGCGGCCTCTTCAGTTCATGTGGGGTTATCATCTGTCGAGCTACTTTTTCAGTTCTTACGCCGTTCGAAGATGCCCAATCGTGATTCCGTTGACGGCTGCAGGCTCGCTTGGGGCCCTTCGGGCCCGAAGTCCCCCCTAGGGCTTGAATTTGGGGGTCCAGGCTTCCGTTGCCTTCGGGCATTGTTTGCTTTCCTTTTTGCTTGGGTTTCTTCTCTGTTGAAGTCGGAGCTGAGTCCGGCTCCCTTGGGAGTCCGAGCGGAGAAGTCCTCCTGAAGTTGGAGTAGCTTGGTTCTCGTAGGGGCCAGGGCAAAGCTTTCATTTTCCTGCAACCAAAGTCCTAGGCAAAGTTCGGCTTCCGCAGAAGTCTGGGCGGGGTTGTCCCGTAGCTGATGTCGTCGATGGAGCCCGGCTCCTGTAGGAGTCCGGGTGAAATCTTTTTTGTCGTTGGAACCCGACTCCCATAGGAGTCCGGGTGGAGCCTTTCGTTTCCCTCGGAGCTGTTCTGCAGCTGATGTTGGAGGCATTCCCCGGCTCCCGTAGGAGTCCGGGCGGGGTCCTCTGCGATCAAAGTTAAAGATGAAGTCCGGCTCCCGTAGGAGTCCGGACGGAGCTTACTAGCGGCTGATACTGAGAGCGGAACCCGACTCCCGTAGGAGTCCGGGTGAAGTCTTCTTTGTCGCTGGGACCCGGCTCCCGTAGGAGTCCGGGCCTTTCATTTTGCTCGGGCCAGCGTGAGGTCCTCCTCGCGTTATTAGCCTGGCTTGCGGGGGCGTTTTAGGATGCTGTGGGGTCTCTCCCCCATCCGGTCTAGAAGAACCAGGTTCCCGGGTTTGCTCAAGTTAGGGCGAGGTTCTCCTCCTGTCCCTAACAGGGCTGTGGGGGCACATATGGGCGTTGCAAGGCCTCTCCCCCCATCCGGTCTAAAAGAACCGGGCCTTCGACTTTGCTCAAGTTAGGGCGAGGTTCTCCTCCTGTCCCTAACAGGGCTGTGGGGGCACATATGGGCGTTGTAATATCGGGCAACTTTCTGTCTGTAGGCTGCCATTCGAACCTGAGCAATCTCCCGCCTTTCTTCCAGTAGGTCGAGGTTGGCTCGAGACTTTGTGCGTTTTGGGGTTCGTCGAATGCCACGACTCGTGCCGACGGGAGTTTAAGCTCGATCGGGATGACGGCTTCCATTCCAAAGGCTAAAGCAAAGGGAGTCTCCCCTGTAGGCAACCTCTGGGTAGTTCGGTAAGCCCATAGTACATGATAAAGCTCGTCCGCCCAAGTTCCCTTCGCTCTTTCAAGCCTTGTCTTAATTCCCTGCAAAAGGGTTCTGTTAGTTACCTCAGCTTCGCCGTTTGCCTGAGGATGGGCCACTGATGTGAAGTTGTGGGAGATGTTTAGATCTTCACAGAATTCAGCGAATCTGGCTCCTGCGAATTGCCATCCATTATCAGTGATTAGGGTTCTAGGCAAACCGAACCTGCATACGATTGATTTCCAGACGAAATCTTGCACTTTCGCTTCTGTGATTTTTGCTAGTGGCTCGGCCTCGACCCATTTGGTGAAGTAGTCGATCGCTACAAGGAGAAACTTCCTTTGACCGGACGCCATGGGAAAGGGGCCTAGAATGTCCATCCCCCACTGTGCAAAAGGCCATGTTACACTCAAGGGCGTGAGCTCGGTGGCGGGTTGTCTCTGGACGTTGGCGTATTTCTGGCATCGATCACATTTCTTGACATATTCGATCGAATCATGATGCATTGTTGGCCAGTAATACCCTTGGCGGAGTAGCTTGTGGGATAAAGATCTGGCACCCAAATGGTTTCCGCAAGCTCCCTCGTGTACTTCCCATAGAGCGTAGTCAGCTTCTGAGGGCCAGAGACATCTTAAGAGGGGCAAGGAGTATGATCTTTTGTACAATTTGCCCTCATAAAGGATGTACCAGGAGGCTTGATTTCGGAGCTTCCGAGCCTCTTTCGCATCCTGGGGGAGGATCCCATCTTTAAGATAGGTTGTCAGTGGGTCGACCCAGCTGGGCTCGTGGTCGATCTCCATTACGGGCCGCGGTTCTTCCGTACTCGGATGTTTTAAAACTTCAAAGAGGACACCTTTGGGCAATTCGGCCGGAGCCGATGTCGCCAGTTTGGAGAGAAGATCGGCTCTGGTATTCTCCGACCTTGGAATTTGCCTGATGTCGAAACTGCTAAAGGCGGGGGTGAACTCCTTCACTTTCTCAAGATATTTGGCCATACTGTCCTCCCGTGCTTCATAGCTTCCGCTGACTTGCCCCACCACAAGTTGGGAGTCGCTGTGCACCAGGAGTTGGCCTATTCCAAGCTCTTTGGCGACCCTTAATCTTGCAATCAGAGCTTCATATTCCGCTCCATTGTTTGTTGCGGGGAACTCGAAACGCAGGGCGTACTCCGCGATGACTCCCTCCGGACTAACCAAGATTAGCCCCGCACCTGCACCTGCCATGTTGGAAGATCCATCCACATTGAGGGTCCAAAAGCAATCGGAGGGGCTGGCTTCTTCGTTGGGGGAGTTCGGTCGAGCCTTCAGGTCGTCAACTTTGCTTTGCTCAGGTTCGGCCTCCTCGGGGATGGTGCATTCTACTATGAAATCTGTCAATATTTGGGCCTTTATTGCTGGTCTAGGTTTGTAGTTGATGTCGAATTCTGTGAGCTCGATTGCCCATTTTGCCATTCTTCCAGAGGTATCAGCTCGGTGCAAAACCGCCTTGATCGGTTGATCGGTGAGTAGTGTCACCGTGTGCCCTTGAAAGTAAGGTCGGAGTCTACGAGCTGCAATCAACAAGGTGTAGGTCAGTTTTTCTAATTTAGTATACCTGGTCTCGGCATCCCTCAGCGCACGGCTAATGTAGTAGACCGGCCGCTGGGCTTTCATTTCTTCTTTGACAAGGACCGCTGCGAGGGCTGTGGGAGAGACTGCCAGGTACAAAAATAATTCCTCCCCAGGTTTGGGCTTCGCCAGCAGTGGAGGTGAGCTAAGGTAGCCTTTTAATTCTTCGAATGCCTGTTGGCATTCAGGGGTCCAACAGAAATTCTTCGGCTGCTTGAGGGTTTGGAAGAAGGGCAAACATCGTTCGGCCGACCTCGCGACAAAGCGATTAAGAGCTGCAATCCTTCCCGTGAGGCACTGGACCTCCTTGATCGACCTTGGGGCGATCATCTCTTGGATGGCGCGAATTTTCTCTGGATTGGCCTCAATCCCGCGCTCCGATACCATGAAGCCCAGGAACTTTCCTGAGGTTACCCCAAAGGCGCATTTGGTCGGGTTCAGCTTCATTCTGTATTTTCGAAGAGCGCCAAAAGTTTCCTCGAGGTCGGCGACATGATCTCCGGAAGATCTGCTTTTTACAAGCATATCGTCTACGTAAACCTCCATGTTTCGGCCGATCTGCTCTTTGAAGATTTTGTTCACCAGTCGCTGATAGGTTGCGCCCGCGTTCTTGAGGCCGAACGGCATAACCCTGTAGCAGTAAAGGCCGCGATTAGTGATAAAAGCTGTCTTTTCTTCATCTTCCGATGCCATTCTAATCTGGTTGTAGCCGGAGAACGTGTCCATAAAAGTGAGGAGCTCATGGCCTGAGGTAGCGTCCACCAGTTGGTCGATCCTAGGAAGGGGGTAGCTGTCTTTTGGACAAGCCTTATTCAGCTTTTTGAAGTCGATACACATCCTCCACTTGCCGTTTGCTTTTTTGACCAAAACAATATTGGAGATCCTCTCAGGATAATTGACTTCCTTGATAAATCCGGCCTTGAGAAGCTTATCCACTTCCTCGGCTATCGCCTTCTGCCTCTCCAGGGCATGACTCCGGATTTTTTCTTTCGTCGGTCGATGCTTAGGGTCGATCGTCAGATGATGTTCCATGACCTCTGTGTCGATCCCCGATATATCCGTCGGGACCCATGCGAAAACATCCGCATTCCTTCGGAGGAAATCCACAAGACGCGTCCGCACCTCCTCCTCCAGGTTGGAGCCAATTAACACCACATGCTCCGCATTCCCATCATTCAAAGGAATTGGTATTAAGTCTTCGATTGGACTGCCCCTCTCTTCAGTGAGGTCATCACGCGCATCCAATCCGTCGACCGGACAGAGGTCCGCTTGATCGCTTCTTTGCAAGGCAATGTTGTAGCAATGCCTGGCCAGCGCTTGGTCTCCCCGGACTTCTCCGATCCCCTGGCTGGTGGGGAATTTTAATTTCAAATGGTAGGTTGAAACAACAGCTTTGAGGGCATTGAGGCCGGGTCGGCCAAGAATTGCATTGTAGGCAGATGGCGCCTTTACCACCAGGAAATTCACCTGGGCTCTGGACTGCTTTGGATGCTGACCCGCGATCACAGTTAGAGCTATCATTCCTTCTGTCGGAACGGCGTCACCGGTAAACCCTATTAAGGGGGAGCAAATCGGCCTTAGATGACCGCCAAGAGTGGCCATTCTTGAAAAGGCGTTGTAGAACAAGATGTCGGCCGAACTCCCATTGTCGACGAGAATGCGACGGACGTCGTAATTTGCTATGTTCAAGGAAACTACGATCGCGTCGTTATGAGGGAATTGGACTCCCTGGGTGTCTTCTTCAGTGAAGGCTATGGGTTCTTCAACTTTTTGCCGCTTGAGAGATGCAGCTGATGTGCCGATTGCCTCCCATCGGGATTCCCCCGAGATGACGTTGACGGAATCCGACGAAGACCGGTCATCCGGCCACCCTTTATCGACGATCATAGCCGAAGGTAGTTGTGCAGAGACCTCGTGAGAAGGCATCAGATGAGGGAAGGAGGATTGGGCATCAGAAAAGATGGCCGGAAGCGGATCCGTTGAGCGCTCCTTCAAGAATAAGGGTGCTGCGAAGACACAACCCCCTTCCTCTAGCGCCAATCCTGTTGGTGCAAAAATCTACTTGCGTCGGAGAAGCTGGAGTCAGGGAAGCCGCGGTCGCTGCCGGGACCTGCAAGGGAAGTCTAAACCGGAGGTGGGGTTGCTCCGGCAAGACCCTCCGACGCTCAAGTCAGTTCTCTGCCTCAACAAGAATGGAGTGCTCGAACGGAGAATTTAGCAGAGTTTTAAGATAAGAAATGAGCTTAGAGAATAACGTATCTGAGTCCCCCTTTTATAGGCGGAGGGGGCAACGGATTGATGGCGACATTTGTAACCGTCTGGTAGTGGGCCGCCCATGGTCAGGGGAATTTATTGCGAAAGGTAGTGGGGTAGACCCGTGGCTATTGTCATAGCCTGCCACGTAGGGCCTGTTGCAGGTAGTGGAGCGGCGTCCGTTGCCGCTAGTTGTCAGCGAGTAGTGGGATCGTGCAGCACCTGCCGCAGGGAGCGGAGCAGAATCGTGACCGTTGACACAGCCTGTCAGGGAGTAATGGAGCCGCACGGAATCCGCTACAGGAAGTGGAACAGGATCATGGTTGTTATTGTGATCTGCCAAGGGGCGCGGATCTGTTGATCGAGGCTTGGCAGCGGTCGGAGTCCGGCCTCTGTAGAAGTCCGGGAAGGGTCCTCCTTTCGGTTGGGGTCGTGGGTGGAGTCCGGCTCCCGTAGGAGTCCGGACGGAGCTTACCTGCAGTGGATACTGAAAGCGAAACCTGGCTCCCGTAGGAGTTCGGGCGGAGCATTTTGCAATAAAAGTTAAAGATGAAGTCCGGCTCCCGTAGGAGTCCGGACGGAGCTTACCAGCAGCTGATACTGAGAGCGGAGCCCGGCTCCCGTAGGAGTCCGGGCGGAGCTGAGCTGCTGTTGATATCAAAGGCGGAGCCCGGCTCCCGTAGGAGTCCGGGCGGAGCCGAGCTGCTCGAAGTCGAAGGCGGAGCCCGGCTCCCATAGGAGTCCGGGCGGAGCTGAGCTGCCCGAAGTCGAAGGTGGAGCCCGGCTCCCGTGGGAGTCCGGGCGGAGCCGAGCTGCTCGAAGTCGAAGGCGGAGCCCGGCTCCCGTAGGAGTCCGGGCGGAGCTGAGCTGCTCGAAGTCGAAGGAGGAGCCCGGCTCCCGTAGGAGTCCGGGCGGAGCCGAGCTGCTCGAAGTCGAAGGCGGAGCCCGGCTCCCGTGGGAGTCCGGGCGGAGCCGAGCTGCTCGAAGTCGAAGGTGGAGCCCGGCTCCCGTAGGAGTCCGGGCGGAGCCGAGCTGCTCGAAGTCGAAGGCGGAGCCCGGCTCCCATGGGAGTCCGGGCGGAGCCGAGCTGCTCGAAGTCGAAGGCAGAGCCCGGCTCCCGTAGGAGTCCGGGCGGAGCCGAGCTGCTCGAAGTCGAAGGCGGAGCCCGGCTCCCGTAGGAGTCCGGGCGGAGCTGTTCTGTTCCGTCGTCGATTCCGCCGGGGGTTTCGGCTGTGGGTATTTTATACCCAACACCTAGTAAGACTAGGATTCCACCTTGCGCCACACAAGCCCCCCCACGCCCTCTCTCTTATTCCATGCCAATCTTCTCTTATTTTGTGTGACAAAAGCCCTCTCCCATGTCTTTCCTATGTTCAAAAGATTTTTTCTCTTATTTCATACATGGAAAGTGGTTGTGGATCAAATCAAAGTAGGAATAAGTTTGGATTTTAAATTCTATGAGATAGAGTTTTAGAAATTCAAAACTCTTTCCTTTTTGCACCAAATTTATCCAGATTTTTTTAAAATTTTTATGGCTTTTAGGGCACACATTGTGCACCCTTTGCTGGTGGTCCATGCATGAAATAAGGAGGAGGCACCCAAAAGTTGGGCGCCCCTTATCTTGCCATGTTTGGATAAGCCTTGACTAGATATTTGACCTAGATAAGGACTCTATTATATCTCTCTCTATAAAACTAGTTTCTTTATGAAATTTTTGGAGAACATAGAGACTTGAGAGATCTTTGGGACACCCAAAAATTAGAGAGAAAGATTTTTGGGTCATGGAGATATAATAGACACAAGATAGGATATCTTGGAGAGAGTAAAGAGAAGGAGAAGAGGGTCTTCTTCTAGGGTTGTTAGTTTCATCTCTTTCCTTCCTTCATCTTGAGTTTTTCTAAGAGTATCTTAGATCTAAAACTTCTCCTCCTACTTCTCATCTTTGGAAGAGCCCAAATCAAGAAGAAGGAGGCATCTGATCAACCATCGAAGAAGGATCAACGCAGTACTAGCATACTGTGCTGATTTCCTGAAGCAAAACTTCTGATCGAGATTCATGGGCTCGTGTGGACGACTCCTAAAGATCGGACCCATGTGCGGTTTACAACATCATCCTCAAGCCCAGATCAGTAAGGTTAGAATGTCTAACTTGCAAGGTAATAGATCTGATCTATTATTTAATACATACATTAGATGTAGTATAGAAACATGTTGATATGATCAACATATAGCTTATGCTCTATATATTTTAATTTTTGATTTGATGATATGTAATAATCATATAATAAGATCTTAGATCTTGGAATTTTTTAATTTTAAAAAATAAATTTTGATTTATTTTAGTCTTCCGCTGCCTGATCTTAAAAAAATTTCAAGATCTAACCCTGAAACCCTAGATCTGATTCCTTCAATTGGTATCAGAGCCTAAGTTTCTTATCACATAATTATTTATACATGCTTAAATTATTTCTTAGATTAGATCTAATTTATAATCTAATTATTAAATCTAAAATTAAAATTTTAAATCAATCACGAACTGCAAGGTTGTCCTGCTGTAAGGTTTACCCCTTACAGTGCAAAGATTATCCTAGTTCGTGTAGATCTATCTTTAATCATAAATTTGTTAGATATGATCTAAATTAAATTTATAATTTATTAGATTTAAAAGGTATTTAAATCTAAAATAAAATCTCTTTGTTAATAATTTTTGTGCAAAAAAATTATTTAAAGTTGAAATTATTTCAATTACATGAACCTATTTAGATTAGATCTAAAGTAGTTTCATGTTTATTTCATTTGCATCTTGATTATGAATCAAACATACAATATGGTTGGTAGAACCATATTATAAAATTATTTTACAAATATGAAAATTATTTTCGAAAAGCCAAACCCAACCCTCCACCCAAAACTTAAGTGAGAATTAAGAAGTTGTTTGATTAGGTTCTAGGATTGTGAATTGAAGAACCTAAGACACAAACCATAACACATTGGGTTAATGGGTTAGTGGGAACTAAGTTCATTAATTGGGTTAGACCTATGGTTAGATTAAAGATAGACTTAATTAGAGAATTGACTAAATCTAATCAATTGTTGTCTTAGATTAGGTCAAAGATTCTCTAGATCAATTACAATAGTTGTAGTTGGTCAAGTCCATGTCTTTAACGAGAAACAAATGGACTTGATTCTTGGCTAAGCGGTCTAGCATGAACTGTTAGGTTGATCTAATTGAAACTAATTAAACCAGTTGGTGTCTAAGGTAAACCAAACCGATGGTTTTTAATTGGTTGCCCGCTTACCTGACCATTTCTGATGGTGTTTAAGACAAGCTTTGGCAGACCCTCCCACCGATCGAACACACCTAGCCTCTTGGTGAAATTATATTTTGATTGGATAACTTGACTATTCGAGCTGACCCATGTCAGCTAGGTAAATCAGTGTGACTGCATTAGGTGCTCCTAGACCAGCCCTTTTAATGGTCTCCCTTAAGCTAACTTGGTGAAGCCAGTGGGAGGATCATGATAAGCTGGTTCATCTGATCTCATCCTCTAAATCATTTAAATCCTCTAAAATTATTAGATCCTTAAAATGACAAAATTATGGAGATAACTGAATCATAGCCTCCCATTAAGGTGTTTGAAAATGAATTCATTAACTTAATAATCATTACAGACCCAAAGGCCTGGTGCTTGTTGACTAATAGAATTATCACTCATCATATGATGACTTGGAAGTATCTCTCTAATGGTGGTTAGGTGAGCCAACCAAAGTTGGACTTAATCATTCATTGGTTAGATGCACCAAGTATGGTCATGTTAATGGTTGGACCTAATCGGATCCTTACAGTGGAGGCCAAAGCCTACTGATTAGGTTTCTGGGGCAAAATTAAAATTACTAAAAATTATTTAGAGAAATAATTGGTTATAAACCTACCCTTAGATGTATATGGGTTGGCCAACCAAAGTTGGGCTTGTGTGCAGTCTAAGTGGATTCTAGTACCCACTAAGGAATTAGGGTAATTCCTCAAATTGGAGGTAGAGGCTACCAATTCGAATAAAATAGTGGGAGAAACCTTTTGATTAAAGTCTAAATCTTTAGATTTAATGAATCAATTACTAATTAGGTTATATTTTTTTTTGTGCAGATATGGCTACTTCCCTATCGCTCCGATTATTGTTGAACAATGATAAGTTGGTGGGATCCAACTTTGGTAGCTGGTACCGAAAGTTGAAGATAGTCCTGGAGCATGAACGGATCCTATATGTGATAATGGATCCTGCACCTGAGGAGCCAGCTACCAATGCACGTGGAACAGTCAGAGACACTTATTAGAAGTGGCTCAGTGATCGGACCACGGTGCGCTGTATCATGCTGGCTGCCATGAGCGATGAGTTTAGTCACAGATTCGAGATGGCTCAGCCAAAGGACATGCTTCAAGTGTTGGAGGATGCCTTTAGCACACCCGATGATGTGGAGAGGCACAAGACTAGTTGTGCCATCTTAAACGCCAAAATGCAGGATGGTGCCTCTGTCACTGATCATGTATTGTACATGATCGAGCTGATGGAATGATTGAGCAAGCTCGACTTTTTCTTGCATGAGTAGCTTGAAAAAAATGCAATACTAAACTCGCTGCCCAAGTCTTATCTCCCATTCCTCACTCATTATAGAATGACAAAGCCTGAAGTGAACTACCACGGATTACTGGGGTTTCTTCAAAACTTTGAGAAGGATCACCAACTCCATAAGGAGTCGGTGAACTTAGTGGGAGGTTCGTCTTCTGGTTCTCGACCCTTTAAGAAAGGGAAGAAGAACAAGAAGAAGAAAGTGAAAAAGGTGCAAGTTCAGGCTGGGACATCAGTACAAGGCCAGACCAAAAAGATCAAGCCCGATAAGAGTCAAGCTAAATGCTTCTTTTGCAAGAAGTGGGGGCACTAGAAGAAGAACTGTCCCCAGTACATTGCCTCTCTAGACCCGAACAGGCAGAGAAAATAGCAAATTATTGCTGGACAAGGTATTTATATGATAACTCCTTGCAATTTCTTTATTTGTGATATAACTGACTGGATATTGGATACTAGTAGCCCTTACCATATTTGCAATTCATTGCAGGGGTTGCAGATTAGTAGGAGATTCGAGCAAGGCGAGAGGTTCCTGAACGTTGGAGATGGAAGACCAGTTCCAGTTCTAGTATTAGAAATCTTGAAACTTGTATTTGAATCCCATATCGTTGTTCTTAATGATTGTCATATCTGTCTTAATTTCTTTTTAAATATCATTTCTATAGGCCTTCTGGCCAAAAATGATTATGAAATTTCAATAAAGAAACAAGTTTGTAATATCATTATGAATGGTGTTACTATTTTTTATGGATATTTAAACAATGGTGTGTATATGTTATCACAACCTGTTAATGTAGTCTATTCAACTGGCAAGCATCCTAGATTAGATAGTGTGTTAGATATCTACATATGGCACTGTAGGCTAGGTCATATAAACAAGAACAGAATAAACAGGTTGACTCAAGAGGAAATTCTCAAAGTCAGTGATTGTGAATCACTTCCAACCTGTGAGTCATGTCTTCTTGGTAAAATGACCAAGTTACCTTTTACTGAAAAAGATGAGAGAGCTATTGAGCGGCCTAGTACATACTGATGTATGCTGGCCCATGAGCACAAGTGTTAGAGGTGGATATTTCTACTTCATAACTTTCACAGATGATCCATCCAGATATGGATATATCTATCTGATGAAACATAAGTCGAATTTATTTAAAATATTCAAATGATTCCGAAGTGAAGTAGAAAAATAAACTGAGAAGAGCATTAAAACTCTTCGATCTAACTGAGGAGGGGAATATCTTTCTAGTGAGTTTCTCACATATCTAGGAGAGAATGAGATTCTCTCCCAATGGACTCCTCCAGGAACACCACAGCATAATGGTGTATCTGAAAGAAAAAATCGGACTCTGTTAGACATGGTCCGATCCATGATGGATTTTGCGAGCTTGTCTGAAAGGAGAAATCGGACTCTGTTAGACAGAAGAAAATCGCTTTTCCCCATAGGATCTTCCAGATTTTATTAAATCTAGAGCAAAATAATTAAAAAAAAAAATTATCTTACATATATTTTAGATCTAAATCTTTAGTTCTAATCTTCATATCTGATATTAAGTCTAAAATAAATCTAAAAGGGATGAGGAAACAAGTAATACCTCAAGGGTAATCTGATTACCCTGTAGATGATCTCTGCACAGCCCGACGTTCTGATGCAGCCATGCAAGTGCCTGGCCTCTACCGGTATCCACTTAGGTAGGACCTGGAACATCTTTTCCTCATGAATCTATGCTCCAAAAATCAGATCTAAATCTGATTAGAAAGATCTTCAAAAGTCTTCTTGAAGTTGGAGCAGCAGCCTGTCGAAGAAGTCCTGCAGCCTTCTGTTCCAGGCATCACCACACCTTGGATCTTTGCCAGATGGATGTCCAACTCTTTGGACGTGAAGAGGGAAGGAAGGAGAGCAGGGAGGATGTAGAGAAGAGGGGAGGGGGTGGCAGCTATTAGATTTTATGCATAAAACAACTTCTACCTCGAAATCCTAGGTGCAGAAGGATTTATATAGACCCTGTATGCTGCGCAGTGCCACATCATTCAACCAATCAAAAAATTCCAATAAATTCTAAAAAAAATTTGATTGGTGGAGTGATGTCATCTGATCATATTAGATAAAAATCCTACCTTATCTCCAAAAGATGGCACCAACATTGGATAAGCACAAATAGAGGTGGCGCCCAAGAGTTTAAATTGATCAAGACTCTGTAGGAACCAGATCTAGGGTTTCAGGGTTAGATCTTGAAAAAGAGGGTTAGATCTTGAAAAAGAGGGTTAGATCTTGAAACTTTTTCAAGATCATACAGCGGAAGACTAAAATAAATCAAAATTTATTTTCTAAGATCAGAAAATCTCTAGATCTAAGATCCTATTACATGATTATTACATGGCATTAAATCAGAAATTAAAATATATAAATATAGCATGAACTACATGTTGATCATATCAACATGTTTCTATACTACATCTAATGTATGTATTAAACAATAGATCAGATCTATTACCTTGCAAGTTAGACGTTCTAACCTTGTTGATTTGGGCTTGAGGATGATGTTGCAAGCCGCACACGCGTCCGGCCTCTAGGAGTCGTCCACATGAGCCCACGAATCTCGATCAGAAGTCTTGCTTCAGAAAATCAGCACAGTATGCTAGTACTGCGCTGATCCTTCTTTGATGGTTGATCAGGTGCCTCCTTCTTCTTGATTTGGACTCTTCCAAAGATGGAAAGTAGAAGGAGAAGTTTCAGATCTGAGACGCTCTCAGGAAACTCAAGATGGAAGGAGGAAAGATATGAAAATAAAAACCCTAGAAGAAGACCCTCTTCTTCTTCACGTTTTTCTCTCTAAATTCCCTAACTTGCATCTTTTATATATCCACGACCCAAAGGTATTTCTCTCTAATTTTTGGATGGCAGAAAGGTCTCTCAAATATCTATCTCCTCCTAAAATTTCATGAAGAAACTCGTCTTATATAGAGAGATATGATAGAGTCCTTGTCTAGGTCAAACACCTAGTCAAGGCTTATCCAAACATGGCAAGTAAAGGGACGCCCAACTCTTGAGCACCTCCTTCATATTTTCATAGATGGATCACCAGAAAAGGGTGCACAATATAAACCCTAAAATCTACAAAAATTCCAAAAAAAATTTGGATAAATTCGGTGCAAAATTGAAAGAGTTTTGGATTTCTAAAACTCTATCTCATAGAATTCAAAATCCAAACTTATTCCTTTTAGATTTGATCCAAACCACCTTCCATGTAAGAAAGAAGAGAAGAGACCTTTTGTGAATGTGAGAGAGATCTGGGAGAGGGCTTTTGTCGCACAAAATAAGTAAAGATTGGCGTTGAATAAGAGAGAGGGCGTGGAGAAGGCTTATGTGGCGCAAGGTGGAATCCTAGTCCTACTAGGATTCTTTCTCATGACTTGTTTTAATTTGGTTTTCCAAACCAAATCAAATCAAAATTAGATCAACCTAATTAAAATAAGTTTTAACCTAATTAAGAACCTAATTTAATCAGATTAAATTAGATTTAAATCTGATTTAATTTTCTAATCAAATTAGAAATTAGATTGACCCAAGTCCTAGTTGAACTAGGACTAGTCTTTCCTTGCACTTGGCTTATCCAATAAACCAATTGGACTTGATCCAATCAAGCCCAAACTAAATCTAATTAAATCATATTTAATTAGACTTAATCTCAACCCATTGGCTTAATCAAATTAAACCAATTAGCAATCGAATTGCTAATCGATCCTCCTGCAACACTTGCACTGGGTTAAATATCAATCGTATTGATCATCTAACCCTAGAACGATTCTTAATCGTTGATCAACCATCTGATCGGATCATGAACTCTAATGTGTGTGACCTCATAGGTCTGAACCTAAGCCGGTAGCATAGGAACAAATTTTTATACCAATCGAAGTGACCATCTAGCAATGATACCCGACGACCGGATAGGTCGAATGTGTAGAACAACATCCTTAGAACCCATGCGGATATAGTTTTCATATAATTCATCCCCTTGACCAAAATGATCATAGGACACCCCAGAGCTCAACTGTCAACTCTGATCAGGTTGTCCACATTGTATTTCAAAATATCAAATCCATCTGATGGATTACCCTGGCCAAGGTTTTGCTAAATTGAAATACAGTGACTCATTCTTCTCCAACTCTTGGAGTGGTCAATCCCATCTCGATCACACTCTAACTTCGCAAGTACTTGACTGTGCCCAGAAGCCTTTCATCCCTGAATTAAAAATTCAGTTAGTCCAGTACCAAAGCACAGTGAGTTGCTTGCAAGTCACTGAGGCGATCTCAGGTCTAAGAGACACTTATACCTATATCCCATCAGAGATATTCTCGACAGTAGAATACTCTGGAGTTGGTCACGTTCAATGATGATGTACCCTTACATCTCACCTGTATGCCATACCAGTGTCTCCACACTCCTTGATTAAGAGGACAACCAACCCATATGGCCTACAGCGACCTATGCTCGATAGAAGCTGTTGTCCTTATTAACAGCCTATCATTTGGTCGTGAACTGTTTTAAGGACTAATCGATAAATCCTCTCTTTATCGAATCTAAATAGTCCTAAGGACTTCATCATAACAACGGAGTTCATTAGAAGATGAAAGCTTATGATGAAGATGCCAAATATATTTTATTTATTAACAAATCAATTACAATACTTGGTTGCTCAACCGTCAACAGCTTGACGATTGACTTTTTGGGACACATTTCCCAACAGACTCTCCAATCCTTATCCACTTGGGGTGCCCACTTTAATCCAATTGGGCTCACACCATAATCTGATTATGGTGCCCAATTTGATGTGGCTTGGCTTATGGATACTCCAAAAAAATTCTCCAATGAGCCCTCTTCAGTTTAAGACCCATATGTCAACTTTTGATAGATGTCCTAAAATAAAATTGGCAGGTGCTAGGAATTAGCAGGTGTTATCTTAAATTCATCTCATGAATTAAGACAAGCCTTTTCTGAGATGGACAAGCTTCATTTAGATTGAGAGAAACCTTTCTAAGGTTATCTGGATGAGTCAAATCATATTTGGCTCAGTAGAGACAGAAAAGATTACATGAGGAGAAAGTTAGGCTCAATCGTGTGCTAGCATGATTTTCTTGAACCTAATTAGATCTAATCCAAATCAATTGTGCTAGCCCAATTGATGACATCCAGATCCTAATCCTTGTTTCTGAGATCTAGTTAGGTTCAATTCTGTATGGTAATGAGACATGTCATGATCTCATCATCGACATCATCGAAACTCCTTTTGATGGATCAGAACTTTTCTGATTCAGACAATTAGAATGATCGATCATCAATATCATTCTAATTGCTCCCAAAATCCATCAGTGACACCTAGCAGTATGTGGTGGCAACCCATCAGAACTGAAGATGAACCTCTCGGTGCAGCTACCTGTGTGATTGAGTTCCTCTATCATGAGTCTCGACTGAATTAGGGTTAAGGTGAACTCGTCAAACCCAACATCAGTCATATGAGTTAATCGATCGATCCGAGTCCGATGTGAAACCTTAATGAAAAACTCTTTTTCATTATTTCACTCTGCCATGGCCATGGGCTTAAGGACTCGATCTTTCAATTATCATAGGACTACTCCTCTCATCTACCGAGGTTGATAGATCCCATCTTGGTGCGACCTAGTTCCTATAATGAATATGCTACAGCCAACATACACCTCAGGGTTTTCAATGGCTAGAAGACTGAGTTATGGTGTTGTCAAACTATAACACACTCAAGGTGAACTGTCGATGCACCTCAAGTCAAAGAACTAGACACACAATTGCAGCATTGAGCTAGTCATCGACGAGAAGGTAGACTTCCTTATGACTGCTCGATATGGTCACGCTCAGTACTATCGTTCTCAACGAATACCTATACTCTCGCTCTGGTGTCTCCACATCGTAGACTCAAGACACATCTACCCTAAGAAAGTGATCGTACACCAACCTTTCAGATCGATCACCATCCTCGTGATGATCCTATGGTCAGGAGCTGTTTATGAGTTAGTTATGTAAATTCATGTCTTAAATTTTCAACTCTTGAAAATATGAATTAATATTCCTACTAACTCAAAGGATGTATCACAGACACAATGTACACAATGTGATAGAAGAATAACCCTTTTATTCATTTATAGTCAAAATTATAAATTTGCCCTTAGATCTTTTGCTGGCTCAATGGCTTAGTCAGCAGGTCTGCCACATTGTCTGTGGAGTCGACTCTCTTGACCTCGACATAACCCTTTTTGAGATAATCACGGATCAAATGGAATCGCCGCTCGATTTGCTTGGACTTCTGGTGAGACCTTGGCTCCTTAGCTAGGGCTATGGCACCATTATTGTCGCAGTAAAGAGGTATGGCATCCGATGACATCACTCTAAGCTCTGCGGCAAACTTCTTATATCAGAATGCCTCCTTCGTAGCTTTCGATGCAGCAATGTACTCTGCCTCCATGGTGGAATCAGCAATCACCGTCTGCTTGGAATTCTTTCAGCTAACTGCACCACCATTGCAAATGAACAGACTTTCAGATGTCGACTTTCGATCATCTATATCAGACATAAATTCTGAGTCTGTATATCCCTGAATCTGGAGTTCTCCATTTCCAAAGACTAGAAACATATCCTTAGTCCTTCTCAAGTACTTAAGGATATATTTTATAGAAGTCCAGTGCTCTTCATCTGGATTCGACTGATATCTGCTTGTGACACTCACAGCATGGGCTATATCAGATCATGTACATAGCATGGCATACATGAGGCTCCTTATTGTCGAAGGATAAGGGATCTTGCTCATGCGTTCAATCTCCTCAGGTGTGCTAGGGCACATCTTCTTGGAGAGATGAATGCCATGTCTAAAAGGTAATAAACCTCTTTTAGAGTTTTTCATGCTAAACCTTTTTAGCACCTCCTCTATGTACATCTTCTGTGAAAGTCCCAGCATCCTATTTGGTCTATCTCTATAGACCTTAATACCCAGTATAAAGGATGCCTCTCCTAGATCTTTCATAGAGAACTCCTTAGACAACCATATTTTGACTGAGGTCAACATAGGAATGTCATTTCCAATTAGGAGGATGTCATCTACGTACAATACGAGGAAGACAACTGCGCTCTCACTGACCTTTTTGAACACATATGGTTCCTCCTCATTCTTGATGAAACCAAATATTTTGATCACATCATCGAAACGAGTATTCCAACTCCGAGATGTTTGCTTAAGTCCATAAATAGATCTTTGCAGCTTGCAGATCTTGTGATCATCATCACTGGATGCGAAACCAAGTGACTATTCCATATAGATATCTTCCTCAAGATGTCTATTTAAGAATGCCATTTTCACGTCCATCTGCCATATTTCATAATTGAAATAGGCTGCAACAGCAAGCAATGTGTAGATGGATTTTAGCATAGCTACGGACGAAAAGGTATCCTGATAGTCAATGCCTTCGCGCTGACTATAACCTTTCGCTACGAGCCTAGCCTTGAATATCTCCATATTTTCATCTGCACCTATCTTTCTCTTGAAGATCCATTTACACCCAATAGGTATAATACCTTCAGATGGATCTACCAAGGTCCGGACTTGATTTAAGTGCATCGAGTCAATTTCTGATCTCATCACCTCTAACCATTTCTTAGAGTCGATATCTGATATCACCTCATCATAGGTCTTGGGATCATCACCATGAACCCCATTTTTTGTGAGGAATATTTCCTCTACTTCCTCTTGTATGGTACCTAAGTACCTTTCAGGAGGATGGAAAATCCTAGTCGATCTACAAGGTGGAAGAGGTTGTGTTGGGACTGGTTCTAATTGATTGGGTTCTTCAGGTTCTTGAGCTCATTGCTCTTGAGAGACATTCTCCTGAAGCTTAATTATTCTTCCAATGCCACCATCTTGAATAAACTATTTTTCAAGAAAAATATTATTTCAACTCACAATCACATTGTGGTCTTTCAGAATATAGAAATAGTATCCTAATGATTCTTTAGGATATCCTATGAACCAAGCTCTAAAAGACCTAAACTCTAACTTGTCCGTCTGCTGTCTCTTGACATGAGCCGGACAACCCCAAATTTTGAGATGATTTAGACTTGGCTTCTTACCATGCCATATCTCATACGGTATGGTAGGAACGATTTTAGAAGGAACTCTATTCAATACATAAATTGCTGTCATGAGACAATATCTCTAAAGAAATTCAGGGAGGTCCGTGAAGCTCATCATGGAACGGACCATATCTAATAGGGTCTGATTTCTCCATTCTGAAACTCCGTTGAGTTAAGGCGTTCCAAGTGGAGTCCATTGAGAGACTATACCATTATCCTTAAGATAGTCTAGGAACTCCCGACTAAGGTATTCACCTCCTCGATCTGATCGAAGAATCTTAATGGGCTTTCCTGTTTGTTTTTCTACCTCATGTTTGAATTCTTTGAATCTTTTAAAAGTTTCAGACTTATGTTTCATTAGAAACACATACCCATACCTAGACATATCATCGGTAAAGGTAATGAAGTAGACGTAGTTGCCTCTAGCCAATACATCAAATGGGCCGCATACATCCGTATGTACTAGGGCAAGTAGGTCTGTGGCCCTTTCCCCATGTCCCACAAAAGGAAGCTTGGTCATTTTGCCTTGAAGGCATGATTCACAAATTGGATATGACTCGGAAGTCAATAGACTCAATAGCTCGAATTTCTCCAATTTGTTAACCCTGTCTTCCGCTATATGACCTAGCTTTAGATGCCACAGATACCTATCATTTAGACTATCTCTAAGCCTTTTAATTCCTATGGCATTCACATTTTGCTCGATATTAAATACAGATATATCAACATGTAACTGATAGAGATCGTTAATGATAAAATCATTTGCAACTTTATTATTTTCATAAAAAATATTACAATGGTTCTTATGAAAGCTAATCACATAACCTTCTTGTGCTAAACATGAAATAAAAATCAAATTCCTGCTTGCTGTAGGCACATAATAACAGTCTCTTAAAATTAAATTCAATCCTAACAGTAATTGCAGAGGGTAGGTTCCCACGGCCACAGCTGCAACTCTTGCTCCGTTCTCGACGTGTAAGATCATCTCCCCATCCCTCAGCCTCCTGCTCTCCTCAAGATCCTGCATAGAAGTGCACAAATGAGCACTAGAACCAAAGTTAAGCATCCAACTGGATGTAGAAGAAACCATAAGGTTAGATTCTATAACAAGCATACCTCCAGAAGGACCATCCTTCTTGTTCTTTAGGGTGGTCAGGTACTGAGGACAGCTTCACTTTCAATAGCCGTCTGATTGGCAGTGAAAATATTTTTCCTTATCAGCAGCCTTTTTCTTCGGTTCTGTCTTCTTCTTCTTGTCATCCACCTTCTGCTTCTTCGTAGACTTCTTTTTCTTTCCAAAAAATTTTTTCTTGGAAGAAGTCCACTCCATAGTAAGAACTGAGCCTTTTGAACCCTTCATAGAAAGCTCAGCCATAATCAGCATGTTCATTAACTCGACCAAGGTACACTGCATCTTATGCATATAAAAGTTCATGATGAACTGACCATATGCATCGGACAAGGACTGAAGGATCACATCAATCTAAAAATTTTTGTCTAATATGATACCGAGCTTCTCAAGCTCCTCAAGATCCTTGATCATTGTCAAACAATGATCTTGGACTGACTGCCCATCACGCATCTTGGCCTTAAAAAGTCTTTGACAGACTTGATACTTGGCCGTGCGACTCTGTTCACCAAACAACTCTTGCAGGTGAGCCAACATTTGGTGGGTAGTCAAAATGTTCTCATGTTGGCACTGCAAGTCATCAGACATTGCACTCAACATGTAGTACCTTGCTTTGTTATCATCATCCATCTACTTTTTCAGAGACACTCTCTGTTCAGCAGTCGGACGTGTTGGTATGACAGGTGGGTCCTGGTCTAAGACATTAGTCTATTTTTCAGAATCCAGAATAATTTTGTAGTTCCTCAACCAGTCCTTGAAATTGGATCCAGTCAATCTATGGGTGTCTAGTATTTTGGTCAGGGGGTTGGAGGCAAACATGTTTCCTGTAGAGAGTCGAAAGTTTCTAGTTAGATTTTGTAATCAGACTTCATCAATTTGTTTAAGAATTTTATTTTTAAACAAATTAGGCTCCCATTATTTTCTCAGATTCCTACACTCCCTTGGTAGAGATGTGAAAATCTCCATGATCAGTGATTTTTAGTGGGTGGTGCGGTCTCACCGACTGGCTCACCACCTCACCTAACAGTTATTGGTGATGGGTCAACCGATGAGTGGACAACTCTTGTCCAATGATTCTCTAATCATGGTGCACCTAAAACTTGGTCTCTAATTTATGAAGCTCACCGTGTCCGGAATATTGCTCCAATCCTTAGTTAAGTCAGACCCACTATTTGTACGAACTAGATTCCTGATTAGGTCCCTTACCGTATCCAGAATATTGAGCCTAACCCATCCTCTAATTCATAGCATCCAATGCCTAATGGATATGGTTGCATCTTTTCGGTGCAACTGAGCCACTATAACCAGTCGAGAATAATCAACCCCGGGAAGGGCCTGCACATCCACAATGGTGGAAGACCTAGACTTAATATTTTCTTAGGAAGATTTGATTTAGGTCTCATTAAACTTGACTTGACATAGTCATAACAATTATGACTAACCTAGTGGCATGGGTTAGCTCGAATTGTTAGCCACCTCTAATCAGAACTGAGTCGACACATATAGCCAGATAAGTGAGACCGATGGGAGGGATATGCCATTAACTCGATAAGAACGCATTCGAGTCGAGTAGCTCCCAATTAAAAACCAGTCGGTCGCATCTGCCCAACTTACCTTAGACACCAAATTGTCGAACCAGAACTAATTGGGTTAGCCTACAATCCAGGCTCTAACCTCTGAGCCAAATTATGTCTTAACTTGATCGAGTCACATCTAAATGTGATTCGACCTTGACCCAAACTTAATCCTATTAGGCTAGTCAATTATTAGCTTTCATGATCTCACCTAACCAACTCTTGATTCGGTTTGATCAACCGCTAGACCTAATTAAGCTACCCAAGTCCGAACCCAATTTTATGAATATGTCTTAGATCTGAAATTCTCAATTTTAGACCTAACTTAATTTCATAAGCTTAATTCATTAATTAAGTTTGGGTTCATAAATAAAGCATGTAAAATAAATCCTAGAGTTTCAGGATCTAGGGTTTTACAGAAAAATAAATTTTGATTTTTAATTAAGGATGAACGTGCGACACCCCTATACGTCATATGAACACCCCATTGAATGGAAAGAGAGGGTCTTAAAATCTTACTTTGTTCTTATGATCGGACAACCATGAGGAACATCTTAATAAGAAATATAAATTTAATTACAAAACTAGTTAGATCTAAATTAACATATTACATATATAATTTAAGATCTAACTAATACATGCTTTGTATACATCTCATGTATCAAAAATTGATCTAATTAACATGCTTTCAGATCTGATACATCACACGTAATATCTAAAAAATAAGATTTAAATTGAACTATTCAAAATTAAATCTATTCTAGATAAGTTACTAGAATAATTCTACAACTAGTCTAGGCATGCAGCAGATCAATTTTATGAAAAAATTAAAATTTTATTTTTTATTTTTTTGATCTAATTATAATAATTATAACATAAAAAAATAGAAAATAAATTATATTTAATTTATATTTTAATCTCATTAAAACATAAAACTTAAGACTATTCATGGATTTAACTAATCCTAGTCTAGTCATGCATCTCATGCATGTTAGATCTTTTTAGATTCAATTTTAAATATTTTGATTTCAGATCCTATCATATCTGATGTAACATCTAAAATCTTTTAATATCAAATAAATTAAAATTAAAATCAGATCTAAATTAGATTTGAAGCTGAGCCATCAACCTGGCTCTGATACCAGTTGAAGGAGGAAAACCGCTTTTCCTCGTAGGATATTCCAGATTTCATCAAATCTGGGGTGGAATAATTAAAAAAAAAGTTATCCTTCATATATTTTAGATCTAAGTCTCTAGATCTAATCTTCATATCTGATATTAAGTCTAAAATAAATCTAAAAGGAATGAGGAAACAAGTAATACCTCAAGGGTAATCTGATTACCCTGTAGATGATCTCTGCATAGCCCGAGGTTCTGATGTAGCCACGCAAGTGCCTGGTCTCTACCGGTATCCACTCAAGCAAGACCTAGAACATCTTTTCCTCATGAATCTATGCTCCAAAAATTAGATCTAAATCTGATTAGGAAGGTCTTCAAAATTCTTCCTGAAGTTGGAGCAGTAGCCTGTCGAAGAAGTCCTGCAGCCTTCTGTTCCAGGCATCACCACGCCTTGGATCTTTGCCAGATGGATGTCCAACTCTTTGGACGTGAAGAGAGGAGGAAGGAGAGTAGGGAGGATATGAAGAAGAGGGGAGGGGGTGGCAGCTATTAGGTTTTGTGCATAAAACAACTTCTATCTCGAAACCCTAGGTGCAAAAGGATTTATATAGACCCTGTATGCTGCGCAGTGCCACATCATTCAACCAATCAAAAAATTTCAATAAATTTTGAAAAAATTTTGATTGGTGGAGTGATGTCATTTGATCATATCAGATAAAAACCCCACCTTATCTCCAAAAGATGGCACCAACATTGGATAAGCACAAATAGAGGTGGCGCCCAAGAGTTTAAATTGATCAAGACTCTCCAATCTTTATCCACTTGGGGCTCCCACTTTAATCCAATTGGGCTCATACCATAATCTGATTATGGTACCCAATTTGATGTGGCTTGGCTTGTGGACACTCCATAAAAATCCTTCAATGAGCTATCTTCAGTTTAAGACCCATATGTCAACTTTTGATAGATGTCCTAAAATGAAATTGACAGGTGCTAGGAATTAGCAGGTGTTATCTTAAATTCATCTCATGAATTAAGACAAGTCTTTTCTGAGCTGGACAACCTTCATTTAAACTAAAAAAAACCTTCTTAAGGTTTTCTGGATGAGTCAAATCACATTTGGCTCAGTAGAGACAGAAAAAATTATACGAGGAGAAAGTTAGGCTCAATCGTGTGCTAGCACGATTTTCTTGAACCTAATTGGATCTAATCCAAATCAATTGGGCTAGCCCAATTGATGACATCCAAATCCTAACCCTTATTTGTGTGACCCAGTTAGGTTTAATTCTGTATGGTAATGAGATATGTCATGATCTCATCATCGACATCATCGAAACTTCTTTTGATGGATCAGAACTCTTCTGATTCAGACAATTAGAATGATCGATCATCAATATCATTCTAATTGCTCTCAAAATCCACCAGTGATATCTAGCAGTATGTAGTGGCAACCCATCAGAACTGAAGATGAATCTCTCAGTGCAGCTACCTATGTGATTGAGTTCCTCTATCATGAGTCCCGACTGAATTAGGGTTAAGATGAACTCGTCAAACCCAACATCAGTCATATGAGTTAATCGATCGATCCGAGTCCGATATGAAACCTTAATGGAAAACTCTTTTCTATTATTTCACTTTGCCATGGCCATGGGTTTAAGGACTCGATCTTTCAATTATCATAGGACTACTCCTCTCATCTATCGAGGTTGATAGATCCCATCTTGGTGTGACCTAGTTCCTATAATGAATATGCTACAGCCAACATACACCTCAGGGTTTCGAATGGCTAGGAGATCGAGTTATAGTGTAGTCAAACTATAACACACTCAAGGTGAACTGTCGATGCACCTCAGGTCAAAGAACTAGACACATAACTGCATCATTGAGCTAGTCATCAATGAGAAGGTAGACTTTCTTATGACTGCTCGATATGGTCACGCTCAGTACTCTCATTCTCAATGAATACCTGTACTCTCGCTCTGATGTCTCCACATCATAGACTCAAGACACATCTATCCTAAGAAAGCGATCGTACACCAACCTTCTAGATCGATCACCATCCTCGTGATGATCCTATGGTCAGGAGCTGTTTATGAGTTAGTTATGTAAATTCATGTCTTAAATTTTCAACTCTTAAAAATATGAATTAACATTTCTACTAACTCAAAGGATGTATCACAGACACAATGTACATAATGTGATAGAAGAATAACCCTTTTATTCATTTATAGTCAAAATTATAATTTTGCTCTTAGATCTGTACAGGAATGTGTTAGCTGATCTAGCATCTAGGGTACACATCTAACACCAAATAAGTCTGTAATTAAGACTCCATATGGGATATGAACAGGGTGTAAGCCAGCACTTTCACACCTTAGGGTCTGAGGGTGCCCGACCTATGTCAAACGATTAGTCACAGATAAACTTGGATCTTGATCTGACAAATGCACATTCATAGGGTACCCCAAAGAGATCAAAGGATATTTTTTCTACCATGCTGATGAACAAAAGGTGTTCGTCAGCCTTAAGGCAATCTTTTTAGAAAAAGAATTCCTTGATGAAGGAACCGTTGCCTCTAAGGTTGAACTTGATGAAGTTCAACAGGTAGAAGGACTGACACCAATAGCTAAACCTGAGTCAGATTTGATTAGATCAGATCCGGAGCCCAATGTATCTGCACCATTAAGGCGATCCGGTAGAGTACCGCATCAGCCAGACAGATACTACGATTTTTTGGTTCGGGATGGTGATCCCATCGAACTCGATGAGAACGATGAGGATCCGATCACCTATATGGATGCAATGCAGAGATCTGATTCTGAGAAATGACTTGAAGCCATGAAATCCGAAATGAAGTCCATGAAGGTCAACGATTTATGGATATTGGTTGACCCACCTAAAGGGGTTAAATCCATTGGGTGTAAATGAGTGTTCAAAAGAAAAAGGGGCACAGATGGAAAGGTGGAGACCTATAAAGCTCATCTGGTTGCCAAGGGGTATCGTCAATATTATGGTATTGACTATGACGAGACATTTTTTTCTGTGACAATGCTCAAATCCATTCGGATAATGCTTGCAATAGCTATCCATCTGGATTATGAGATCTGGCAAATAGATGTAAAGTCAGCTTTCCTGAATGGAGAGCTGACCGAAGAGGTGTATATGATACAACCTGAGGGATTTATATCCACAAATGAGTCCAAGATATGCAAGCTTTAAAGATCCATTTATGGATTGAAGCAAGCTTTTTGGAGTTAGAACATGCATTTTGATAAGATAATCAAAACGTATGGCTTCGTTAAGAATGGAGAAGAGTCCTGCATCCATAAATGTGCAAATGGTCCAGTTGTGGTATTCTTTGTCTTATACATGGATGACATTCTCTTAATCGGGAATGACATCCCCGCACTACAGGGAATAAAAGTTTAGTTGTCATCGCAGTTCTCCATGAAGGACTTGGATGAAGCATCCTACATCTTAGGGATGAAGATCTATAGGGATAGATCTAAAAAGATGCTTGAGTTATCCCAGTCCATGTACATAGACACTGTGCTGAAGAGGTTCAGCATGAAGAATTTCAAGATGGGCTATCTATCGATAGGTCACAAAATTTCTCTCTCTAAGAAGGATTGTCTGACAACTCCTGAAGAGAGAGAGCTTATGACTAGAGTCCCATATGCTTCGATCGTGGGATCTATCATGTATGCCATGACATGTACAAGATCAGATGTGGCATACTCACTAGGAGTAGTGAGTAGATACCAATCTGATCCTGGAGAAAATCACTGAAAAGTGGTTAAAGCCATCCTTAAGTATTTGAAAAATACTAAGGACCAATGGTTGGTTTATGGCGAGTCAGATCTAAAACTTGTGGGGTTCACAGACTCCAGCTTTCAATCTGACCATGATGACAGTAGAAGCGTGTCGGGTTATATCTTTACTCTGAATGATGGAGCTATCTGCTGGAAGAGTTCCAAGCAGCATACTGGGGCAGACTCTGTTTGTAAAACAGAGTACATCGCAGCATCGGATGTCGTGAAGGAAGCTATGTGGCTGAGGAAATTCATCACCAAGCTCGGAGTAGCACCCTCCCTCGATGGTTCAATCCTGTTCTACTGTGACAGCACTAGTGCCATAGCTCAGGTGAAGGAACCCAAAGCACACCAGCAGACGAAGCACATTTTGTGCCGCTTCCACCTGGTCTGGGAGATTATGGATCGAGATGACGTCGACCTTCAGAAGATCGATGGAAAGGAGAATCTGGCTAACTCCTTCACTAAAGCCCTAACGATAAAGGAGTTCGACAACCATAAGTCAAAGATGGGTATTAGATACTGTGTCGAGTGGCTTTAGGACAAGTGGGAGTTGTTGAAAAATGTGTCCCAAAAATCAATCATCTGCCTGTTCACGGTTGAGCAATCTTGTATGGTAATTGATTTGTTAATAAATAAAATATATTTGGTATTTTTATCTTAAGCTTTCGTCTTCTAATGAACTCCGTTATTATGATGAAGTCCTTAGGACTATTTAGATTCGATAAAGAAAGGATTTATCGATTAGTCTTTAAAACTGTTCACGATCAAATGATAGGCTGTTAATAAGGACGACAGCTTCTATCGAGTATAGGTCACTATAGGCCATATGGATTGGTTGTCCTTTTAATCAAAGAGTGTGGAGACACTAGTATAGCATACAGGTGAGACATAAGGGTACATCATCATTGAACGTGTCCAACTCCAGAGTATTCTGCTATCGAGAATGTCTCTGATGGGATATAGGTATAAGTATCCCTTAGACCTGAGATCACCTCAGTGACTTGCAAGCAACTCACTGTGCTTTGGTACTGGACTAACTGAATTTCTAATTCAGTGATGAAAGGCTTCTAGGCATAGTCAAGTACTTGCAAAGTCAGAGTGTGACCAAGATGGGATTGACCACTCCAAGAGTTGGAGAAGAATTAATCCCTGTATTTCAATTTAGCAAAACCTTGGCCAGGGTAATCCATCAGATGGATTTGATATTTTGAAATACAATGTGGACAACCTGATCAGAGTTGACAGTTGAACTCTGAGGTGTCCTATGATCATTTTGATCAAGGGGATGAATTATATGAAAACTATATTTGCATGGGTTCTAAGGATGTTGTTCTACACATTCGACCTATCCGATCGTCGGATACCATTGCTAGATGGTCACTTCGATTGATACAAAAATTTATTCTTATACTACCGACTTAGGTTTAGACCTATGAGATCACACACATTAGAGTTCATGATCTGATCGGATGGTTGATCAATGATTAAGAATCATTCTAGGGTTAAATGATCAATACGATTGACATTTAACCTAGTGCAAGTGTTGTAGGAGGATCGATTAGCAATTTGATTGCTAATTGGCTTAATTTGATTAAGCCAATGGGCTAAGATTAAGTCTAATTGAATATGATTTAATTAGATTTGGTTTGGGCTTGATTGGATCAAGTCTAATTGGTTTATTGGATAAGCCAAGTGCAAGGAAAAAACTAATCCTAGTTCAATTAGGATTTGGGTCAACCTAATTTCTAATTTGATTAAAAAATTAAATCAGATTTAAATCTAATTTAATCTAATTAAATTAGGTTTTTAATTGGGTTAAGACCTATTTTAATTGGATTGATCTAATTTTAGTTTGATTTGATTTGAGAAACCAAATTAAAACAAGTCATAAGATAGAATCTTAGTAAGACTAGGATTCCACCTTGCGCCACATAAGCCCCCCCACGCCCTCTCTCTCATTCCATGCCAATCTCCTCTTATTTTGTGTGACAAAAGCCCTCTCCCAGGTCTTTTCTATGTTCAAAAGGTTTTCTCTCTTCTTTCATACATGGAAAGTGGTTGTGGATCAAATCAAAGTAGGAATAAGTTTGGATTTCAAATTCTATGAGATAGAGTTTTAGAAATCCAAAATTCTTTTCTTTTTGCATCAAATTTATCCAAATTTTTTTTGAGATTTTTATGGCTTTTAGGGAACACATTGTGCACCCTTTTCTGGTGATCCATGCATGAAAATAAGGAGGAGGTGCCCAAGAGTTGGGCACCCCTTATCTTGCCATGTTTGGATAAGCCTTGACTAGGTATTTAACCTAGACAAAGACTCTATTATATCTCTCTCTATAAAACTAGTTTCTTCATGAAATTTTTGGAGAACATAGATATTTGACAGACCTTTAGGGCATCCAAAAATTAGAAAGAAAGACCTTTACGTCATGGAGATATAATAGATACAAGATAGGGTGTCTAGAAGAGAGTAAAGAGAAGAAGAAGAGGGTCTTCTTCTAGGGGTGTTAGTTTCATCTCTTTTCTTCCTCCATCTTGAGTTTTTCTGAGAGTGTCTCAGATCTAAAACTTCTCTTTCTACTTCTCATCTTTGGAAGAGCCCAAATCAAGAAGAAGGAGGTACCTGATCAACCATCGAAGAAGGATCAGCGCAGTACTAGCATACTGTGCTGATTTCCTGAAGCAAGACTTCTGGTCGAGATTCGTGGGCTCGTGTGGATGACTTTTAGAGATCGAATACATGTGCGGTTTGCAACATCATCCTCAAGTCCAGATCAGCAAGGTTAAAAATGTCTAACTTACAAGGTAATAGATCTGATCTATTGTTTAATACATACATTAGATGTAGTATAGAAACATGTTGATATGATCAACATGTAGCTCATGCTCTATATATTTTAATTTCTAGTTTAATGCTATGTAATAATCATGTAATAGGATCTTAGATCTAAAGATTCTCTAATTTTAAAAAATAAATTTTGA
Source organism: Elaeis guineensis (assembly GCF_000442705.2). Classification (NCBI taxonomy): domain Eukaryota; kingdom Viridiplantae; phylum Streptophyta; class Magnoliopsida; order Arecales; family Arecaceae; genus Elaeis; species Elaeis guineensis. The sequence goes on along the minus strand of NC_025997.2, from coordinate 94,363,029 downwards.
TTTATTTTAGTCTTCCGCTGTCTGATCTTGAAAAAGTTTCAAGATCTAACCCTGAAATCCTAGATCTGGTTCCTTCATCTATATCAATGATCTAAGCTGTTCGATGTGATCTATTACCTTTAAATTGCTTACACAACAAAAATCATGTGATTTGGAGGCTCTTAGCCACCTATGCATCAAGTAGTCAAAAAGAACATGTACTATTTCATGATATATAAACTATCTAATTTTTTGACCATTTTATGCATGGACTAAGATTCTCCAAATCCCATAATTTTTAGTATACAAGCAGTCTAAAAATAATAAATTAAATCTAATGGCTCAAATCATTGATGCAAACACCCATCATCCAATATAGACTTGATCGGATCTACTAAAGATCCACTTGAGCATAGCCAATTCTACCATACGTATATAGATTGGATCCATGGATTGAGCTGCTTACTGTTGATTGCTTGTTAGAGGCTCTTATCCTTAAGTTGAAGTGCTGGATTACCTTTTTTTGTATCAACTATGGAACTCTTCATTGTAACTCCACTTGTCCTCTTATCCCCTTTTAGTCTCTTTGTGAGAGCTATTCTCTCATTCCTGACTTGGTGAATTGAAAATCATGAGTAATTTAATTACTCTTTGCAACTTCCTATTTTGAAAAAGGAACTCCTTGTGACAACTCTTTTTGTTTGCTTCTTTGGAAAAATTAAACTTGTTACTAGAGGGCAAAAGAACATGCAACACAATTTATCTACCCCACCCACCATCCTGAAGATATGAGCAGCAAGCAAGTATGCTCTTTTGGGAGATATTTCTTTTCTTTCTTAGTTGGGCAGCAAACAAAAGAAAGGCGGTGCAGGTTGGGAAGAGAACAAACAAAAAGGGACATCACAAACTAAGAGGGAGGTTTAATAGCAGATAGATGGGAATGGAATGCTTTCTGTCAGTTAGAAGACCAATGCAATTCTATCAGGCAGCAAGGGAAGCAAGATAAAGCAATGGAGGTAGGGAGAAAAAGATTGACTAGTAGTGATCCCTCATTCCATTCTTCTTTCATTCTCGAGTAGCAAGGAGCTCAGCAAATGGATGAACCCCATAAGTTGGGGATTCTCTTACCTTGCCCCTAGCATTCCTTACCTATTCTAGCATCTCTTGATGTTAATTCAGCAACAAAGGCAGAGCCTGATAGTCCAATAGTCATTAATCTTGTCAATCCAGCTACTAAGCTAGTGAATGCCATGCATACATATATATAGTTTTTCAAAAATTCTTAAGTTGGTAATGCCATCCAAGTGAAAAGATTTTTTTAGCAACCATCTAAGGGTTTTGAGCAGAATATTCATCTTCAAATGTTAAAATCATTTGAATTAGTCTCTTTTTTCAAAGTATTTTGAAAAAATTTGGGAAAATTGTAAAATTGTCAATAAATATTATATTTAATGTAAAATATTATATTATTATCAATAAAATTGTAATACCCAGCATGGATATTAAAGTACAAAGAAAAAGAATGAAAAAGACTCCCGTAGGGAGTCTTCTCCTTCCTCCCGACTGACTCCCAATCAGAGTCTCCATCCCAAGGAAGAGTGAAATTCCTCCCAACCTGGACTATAGGATGTGACTATCGTTTATCATGCCTCACTTGATTATTTATATTCTTGCTAATTATTGGATTTAATTATGTTTAGGAGTATAGTTGCTTAATAAGATGCCTAGCAATGGATACTGTGAATCTGATTTATAAATTGAAGATTTTGAAAAAAAAAATTCTGGAGTTATGTAGATTTGTTAGCATACATGTGAGGTAAGTAATGCAACTCTTTTTCTAAATTTATCAATAAATTATAAAATATTTTTTATATTAAATTATTCATGATTTGAAAATTTGATATATTATATTTTGAATTACTAAATATGCTCTTCTTCCTGATATGTCAAATGATTTGTGATTGATTGTATTGATTTTGATATTGATTATAGAATTTGATTTTGATGTCATCTGGTTTATGACTTTTTGAATTGGAATGTGAATTTATGTTTAATCTGAGATGAATTTTGACTCACAGCCTGACGATGTTTCGATACCCTATTAGTGAGGGCTATATACTGGTATTTCGATACCCTATTAGTGAGGGTTGTGTACTGGTACTTTGATACCATGTCAGTAGGAGTTGTGTGCTGGTACTTTGATACCCTACTAGCAGAGGTTATATACTAGTATTTCAATACCTTGCTAGTGGTAGTTATATGCTGGTATTTCGATACCTTACCAATGGAGATTGTGTGCTGGTACTTTGATACCCTGCCATTGGGGGTTATATAGTGATACTTGATTTGATTCATGACTATTGAGATGAATTTGATATTTCAAAGAAAATCGATTTATGAATTTGAACATAAATTTTGAAAAGATTAAATTTGCATGGATTTATTAAGTTCTGTGTTTTGAATTAATGCACCTTACATGCTTATTTTAAGTATATTATTATTGTTGAATTTATCTAGCTAAAGAGTACATTGCTTACTGGGCTGTCTAGCTTATTACTCTTATTTTATTATTTTTACAAATTTAGAGATATAGCTTGATTTAGGGATTCAATATGGGAGAGCGAACTAGAGGCAGGCTTTGATAATTTATTTTGGATTAAGATTTATTAAAAATTTATTCAAGATCATAAAATATTATTTTATAAGATATTTGATTTATTTCTTTGAATTAAAATTGAACATTAATTATTTAAATTTTATACCGCTGTTGCTTTGTGATATCGGGATAAGATGCCTTGCATGCTTGTGGAAAAAGTTCTCCATAGGTATGCAATAATTGCCTTGACTCTCTACTCGAGATATTGAGTCGGAGGTGTGACAGTTATTATGGTATTAGAGCACAACTGGATAAATTATGACATAGAATCAGATAATAGTATAGGTGGCTAGATATTAGGGACATTGGGATGACAACTTATATTGATTGTGACAACTTAAACACTTAGATTTGGCCCAAATGTATTGATGAATTTGAATCAGAGTGCGCAACGAAAGCATGGTGGTCTAAATTGCTTTCAAACTTATCAAAATGGTAGTTTGATTTAAAAGATGGAAGATTCAACTTTGCAATCATGGGATAACTATGACTTGAGGAAAAAGTAACCCTGAATTTTGAAGACTTAGTAGGAAATTTTGAGGAAAAAAATTTTTTTTTTAGGAGGAGAGAATGTAATACCCAGCATGGATATTAAAGCACAAAAAAAAAAAAGAATAGAGAAGACTCCCATAGGGAGTCTTCTCCTTCCTCCCGACTGACCCCCAATTGGAGTCGAAATCCATCCCGGGGAAGAGTGAAACTCCTTCCCACTAGCCCTATTTAAAAGGAAGAACCCTTCCCCCTCTTCCCCCACCAAAGAATCAAGAGCAATTAGCAAGGATAGTCCAAGATTTCTTATGAAAGCCCTTCACCATGTCTGCCTCGATTTCTTGCTGCAGCAGTCATCGGAGCTCGAGGTAAGCCCCGACTTCTTTACCTCTCTCCCCTTCCTTCCCTTGCTGGTGCGCACAGATGCCGGCTATCCGATTCATCGAAAAATAGATAATCAAGATCCTCCTATTCTATTCTTCTTCTTTTGGCTTTCTCTGATGCCGGTGGTCACCATCGATCGTTGCTTTGGCTTTTTCCAGACAGCACCATCGCAGCCCCTGCTGCCGTCGACCAACGATCGACAGTCTTGGCCCCTAGTCCAAGAAACAAGAAGGGACCTCACGGTCCCTTGTTCTACCAAAGAAAACCCACGGGAAGAAGAAAAAAAGAAAAAGAAAAAAAAAAGAAGAGAGAATTTTTCTCTCTTTCCACTTATCCTTTGAGTTTGAATCTCCACTTTCTCTCTCTAGAAGCTTCACTTTCTCTTTCTAGATTTTTTTTAGACCATTTTTCTATTCCTACAATTCTTTCTCCATGATTGACCAAGTAAAGATGATTTTAATGATTCTAATTTGATCCTAGTAAAAAAAGTCCTAATCCTTGGTTATCGGGCAGTGTGCCAGCACCCACCTTGATCAGATCCAAACACTGATTGATTTGATCACCTTTGATCTCAATTAGACTATCTATTTTTTATTCTAGTTATGATTTGATAAAGTGCCTTGATTCGATCGACCGACTTGGACTATAGGATGCGACTACCGTTTATCATGTCTTATTAGATTATTCATATTCTTGCTGATTATTGAATTTAATTATGTTTAGGAGTATAGTTGCTCAATAAGAAGATGCCTAGCAATGGATACTATAAATCTGATCTACAAATTAAAGATTTTGAAAAGAAATTTATGGAGTTATGTGGATTTGTTGGAATACATATGAGGTAAATAATGCAACTCTTTTTCTAGATTTATCAGTAAATTATAAGATATTTTCCTATATTGAATTATTCATGGTTTGAAAATTTGATGCATTATATTTTGGATTACTAAATATGCTCTTCTTCTCGATATGTCAAATGATTTGTGATTGATTATATTGATTTTGATATCGATTATAGCATTTGATTTTGATATCATCTGGTTTATGACTTTTTAAATTGGATCATGAATTTATGTTTAATTTGAGATGAATTTTGACTTACAGTCTGACTATGTTTCGATACCCTACCAGTGGGAGTTATATACCAGTATTTCGATATCCTACTAGTAGAAATTATGCGCTGATATTTTGATACCCTGTCAGTGGGAGTTGTATGCTGGTACATTGATATCCTACCATGGGAGTTATATGCTAGTATTTCGATACCTCGCTAGTAGGGATTGTGTGCTAGTACTTTGATATCCTACCAGTGGGGGCTATATGCTGGTATTTCGATACCTTATCAATGAAAATTATGTGCTGGTATTTTGATACTCTGTCATTGGGGGTTATGCAGTGGTACTTGATTTAATTCATGGCTGTTAAGATGAATGTAATATTTTGAAGAAAATTAATTTATAAATTTGAAAATAAATTTTGAAAAGACTGAATTTTCATGGATTTATTAAGTTGTGTATTTTGAATTGATGCATCTTGCATGCTTATTTTAAGTATATTATTATTACTCAATTTATCTAGCTAAAGAGTACATTGCTTATTGGACTGTCTAGCTTATTACTTTTATTTTATGATTTTTACAGAATTTAAGATATAGCTTGATTAAGGAATTTGATATGGGAGAGCAAACTAGAGGCAAACTTTGATAATTTATTTTAGATTAAGATTTATTAAAAATTTATTTAAGATCATAGAATCTTATTTTGTAAGATATTTGATTTATTTCTTTGAATTAAAGTTGAACATTAATTATTTGAATTTTATTCCATTATTGCTTTATGATATCGTGAAAATATACGTTGCATGCTTGTGGAAAAAGTTCTCCATAGGTATGCAACGGTTGCCATGACCCTCAGCTTGCAATCTCGGGTCGGGGGCATGAGAAAAATTCCTGCAATATAGTGGTTAAGTGCTAATGTATGTGTATATATATGCAATACCCCACCCAGCAACAAAGCTCTACCGTACAATTCTCAAAGCACAAAAAAAAACAAAAAAAAAAAAGGTGAGAAAAATAAAGAGAAGACACCTGTTGAGAGTCTTCTCTTCTCTTTGATAGACTCCCGATTAGAGTCGGAGTAGGAGGTCGGGAGGGAGACTAACTCCTCCCCCCTTCCTCACTATTTAAAGGGACCAAGTTCCTTGTAAAAGCCCTCACTACCGGCCATCAGAGCATCATCGAAGAAGCCCTATTTCTTCCAAGCTTGTCACAACCTTCTAAGTAGGTGGAGAGCTCGTCAGAGCCTAGGATGAGCCCTATCCTACATTCCTCTCTCCCTCCCCTTTCTTTATGTAACATTTGGCAGTCAGCAATCATCATATTTTGTCAAACAGGGCTCGAATTGATTTTCCCTATTTTTTCTTGCATTTTCCATCCATCTTCCTTGGTTTTTCAGTGGCAATCGTTGCTACTGCCAACCGTTCGTCAGTGATCCCTTGATCATCCTGCCATGGCCTGCATCCAAGGCTACCACCACAGCTGGGGGTAACCCCCTTGTTTAGAGAAACAAGGGGAATGAGAAGGTTTCCCTATTCCATTAAAAAGAGGAAGGAAAAAAAATAAAAGAAGAAAGAAAAATGAAAAAGGAAAAAGAAAAAAAAAGAGGAGATTTCTCTCTCCTCTCTCTCTCCCTCTTCTCCTTGGAATTATCTCTCTTCTCTAGAAAAGTCTCACTTTCTCTCTCCAAAATTGTTTCTCTCTCCATAAAATTCTATCTCTAAGATTGATCGAGTAAAAATACTTCTCTTAATGATTTTGAACTAACCTTAGCAAAAAAGAGTATGGATCTACGGTCGCCAAGCAACATGCTGGCATCCACCTTGGTCAGATCAAGATACCATCAGATTTGATTTCATGGAGCTAATTGTATCTTAATCTGATCTTAATTAAATAAAGTTATTTGATTTAACTGATCTCTGATCATTAAGCACTGTACCAACTATTAGGAACTAGGATTGATATATATACACAGTGAAAGGATAAAATAAAATTTAATTAATAATGTAGTGGAATAAAAAATTAATTTTTAGATTAATTAACATAAGATCTCTTCTTAAATCAACTCCTGATCTCTCATTTAAGATTAAGATTAAGAAAAAGAAGATTAGATCTTCATCTTGCATGGGTAGTTCTTCACTACAATCTGATGATCATAGATGTCTTGACGGTTCCTTGAAGCTGCACAAGCATCCAACCTCTACAGGTATCCACACGAGGTTGTTATTTGATCAAGATATTCGACCTCACCGGGGTACTGGCTCCCTTATGGAGATCTTCTTTAATGATGAATTTTATTTTTTCTCTTTATTAAAAATCCTTCTTAAGGATTTTAGCCTTTTCTCTTTGTAGATCACGCTTCACATGCAAACGGATCAGGAACCTTTCCTAATACTTTCTTGATTTTCTTCTTAAGGAAATTTAGCTTCTTAGCCTTTCTTGATTTTCTTCCAAAGAAAATTCAATAGGCTCTATTTTCCTCTTTTTTCTTCTCCTAAGAACTTTTCTTGTGTTAGCCTTCTCAAGGCCTCAATCCTTCTTTTTTTTTTAGCATCCAACTCTTGGTGCTGGTTCAAGAGAGGCATGAAGCTTTTTGGACATCCAACTCCTTGGACGTGTAAGAAAGAGAGGAAGCATGAGATGAGGTGTGAAGGGAGAGAGGGGCATGAATAATTTTTGTGCGCTACCCCACTTTGGACACTAGCCCCTTTTAATGTGAGAACTCCTTCTCAACATGAACTCCTTCATGTGTTTGGAATTAGGGGCATGAGGTAGAGTCCAAAGGGAGAAGGACTCTAGGGTGTTAGATCTCATTCAAGAGAGAAGGGACATAAGAAAAATATTTCCACATTAAGAACCTTCTTAACGTGAAGAGATGGGAGGGTTCTTAACGTGAAGAGATGGGCATCCTCTTGTTAGATGTGTGCCCTAGATGCCAGATCGGCTGACACATTCTTGTACAGATCTAAGGGCAAATTTATAATTTTGACTATAAATGAATAAAAGGGTTATTCTTCTATCACATTGTGTACATTGTGTCTGTGATACATCCTTTGAGTTAGTAGGAATGTAAATTCATATTTTCAAGAGTTGAAAATTTAAGGCATGAATTTATATAACTAACTCATAAACAACTCCTGACCATAGGATCATCATGAGGATGGTGATCAATCTGAAAGATTGGTGTACGATCGCTTCCTTAGGGTAGATGTGTCTTGAGTCTATGGTATGGAGACACCAGAGTGAAAGTACAGGTATTCATTGAGAATAAGAGTACTGAGCGTGACCATATCGAGCAGTCATAAGGAAGTCTATCTTCTCATCAATGACTAGCTTGATGCTGCAGTTGTGTGTCTAGTTCTTTGACCTGAGGTGCATCGACAGTTCACCTTGAGTGTGTTATAGTTTGATGACACCATAACTCGATCTTCTAGCCATTCGGAACCCTGAGGTGTATGTTGGCTATAGCATATTCATTGTAGAAACTAGATCGCACCAAGATGGGATCTATCAACCTCGGTAGATGAGAGGAGTAGTCCTATGATAATTGAAAGATCGAGACCTTAAGCCCATGGCTATGGCAGAGTGAAATATTAGAAAAGAGTTTTCCATTAAGATTTCACATCGGACTCGGATCGATCGATTAACTCATATGACTGATGTTGGGTTTGATGAGTTCACCTTAACCCTAATTCAGTCGGGACTCATGATAGAGAAACTCAATCACACAGGTAGCTGCACTGAGAGGTTCATCTTCAGTTCTGATGGGTTGCCACCATATACTGCTAGGTGTCACTGGTGGATTTTGAGAGCAATTAGAATGATATTGATGATCGATCATTCTAATTGTCTGAATCAGAAGAGTTCTAGTCCATCGAAAGGAGTTTTGATGATGTCGATGATGAGATCATGACATATCTCATTACTATATGAAATTGAACCTAACTGGATCACACAAATAAGGGTTAGGATCTGGATGTCATCAATTGGACTAATCCAATTGATTTGGATAAGATCCAATTAGGTTCAAGAAAATCATGCTAGCACACGATTGAGCCTAACTTTCTCCTTGTGTAATCTTTTCTGTCTCTACTGAGCCAAATGTGATTTGACCCTTCCAAAAAACTTTAGGAAGGTTTCTCTCAGTCTAAATGAAGCTTGTCCAGCTTAGAAAAGACTTGTCTTAATTTATGAGATGAATTTAAGACAACACCTGCTAATTTCTAGCACCTGCCAATTTTATTTTAAGACATCTGTCAAAAGTTGACATATGGGTCTTAAACTGAAGAGGACTCATTGGAGGATTTTTGTGGAGTGTCCATATGCCAAAACCCAATTGAATTGGGTGCCATAATCAGATTATGGCATGAGCCTAATTGGATTTAAGTGGGCACCCCAAATAGATAAGAACCAAAGAGTCCTGATAAACATGGACTCTTTGGCGCCACCTTGATTGAGCTTATCCAATGTTGGTGCCAACTTAAGAGAGAGGGTGGGGGTTCTTATCTGATGTGATCAGATGACATCACTCTACCAATCAAAGTTTTTTCAAAATTTATTGAAATTTTTTGATTGGTTGAATGATGTAGCACTGCGCAGCATACAGGTTCTATATAAACCCTGCTGCGCTTAGGGTTTCGTGAAAGAAATTATTTTATGCACAAAATCCAATAGCTGCCGCCCCCTCCCCTCTTCTCCACGTCCTCCCTGCCCTCCTTCCTCCCCTCTTCTCTACATCCTCCCTGCTCTCCTTTCTTTCCTCTTCATGTCCAAAGAGTTAGATGTCCATCTGGCAAAGATCCAAGGCATGGTGATGGTTGGAACAGAAGGCTGCAGGACTTCTTCGACAGGTTGCTGCTCCAACTTGAGGAAGACTTTTGAAGATCTTTCTAATCAGATTTAGATCTAATTTTTGGAGCATAGATTTATGAGGAGAAGATGTTCCAGATCTTACCTGAGTGAATATCGATAGAGGCCAGGTGCTTGCGTGGCTACATCAGAACCTCGGACTGTGCAGAGATCATCTACAGGGTAATCAGATTATCCTTGAGGTACTTCTTCTTTTATCATAGTTTTAGATTTAATTTTAGATTTTAAATATCTGATAATAAAATTAGATATAGAGAGTTAGATCTAAAATATGTAGGATAAATTTTATTTTAAAAAATTATTTCACTCCAGATTTGATGAAATCTGGAAGATCCTACGAGGAAAAGCGATTTTCCTCCTACAAGTGGTATCAGAGCCAGGTTGTTGGCTCTATTTCAGATTTATTTTAGATCTAATTTTAATTTTAATTTATTTGATATTAAAAGATTTCAGATGTTACATCAGATGTGATAGGATCTAAAATTAAAATATTTAAAATTAAATCTAAGAAGATCTAACATGCATAAGATGCATGACTAGACTAGGATTAGTTGAATCCATGAATGGTCTTAAGTTTTATATTTTAATGAGATTAAAATATAAATTAAATCTAATTTATTCTCTATTTTTTTGATATTATAAGTATTATAATTAGATCAAAAAATAGAAAATAAAATTTTAATTTTTTTCATAAAATTGATCTGATGCATGCCTAGACTAGTTGTAGAATTATTCTAGTAACTTATCTAGAATAGATTTAATTTTGAATAGTTCAATTTAAATCTTATTTTTCAGATATTACATGTGATGTATCAGATCTGAAAGCATGTTAATTAGATTGATTTTTGATACATGAGATGTATGCAAAGCATGTATTAGTTAGATCTTAAATTATATATATGATATGTTAATTTAGATCTAACTAGTTTTGTAGTTAAATTTATATTTTTGATTAAGGTGTTCCTCATGGCCATCCGATTATAAGAACAAAGTAGAATTTTAAGATCCTCTCTTCCAATTCAATGGGATATTCATATGATGTGTTGGGGTGCCGCACGTTCATCCTTAATCAGAAATCAAAACTTACTTTTCTGCAAAATTCTAGATCCTGAAATCCTAAGACTTATTTTACATGCTTTGTTTATGAACCCAAACTTAATAAATAAATTAAGCTTATGAAATTCAATTAGGTCTAAAATTAAGAATTTCAGATCTAAGATATTTTCATAAAATTGGGTTCGGGCTTGGGTAGCTCAATTAGGTCTAGCGGTTGATCAAACCGAATCAAGAGTTGGTTAGGTGGAATCATGAAAACTAATAATTGATCAGCCTAATAGGATTAAGTCTGGATCAAGGTCGAATCACATTTAGATGTGACCCGATCAAGTTAAGACCTAATTTGGCTCAGTGGTTAGAGCCTGGATTGTAGACTAACCCAATTAGTTCTGGTTCGACAATTTAGTGTCTAAGGTAAGTTGGATAGATGAGACCGACTAATTTTTAATTGGGAGCTACTCGATTCGAATGCATTCTTGTCGAGTTAATGGCATATCCCTTCCATCGATCTCACTTACTTGGCCATATGTGTCAACTCAGTTATGATTAGAGGTGGCTGACAATTCGAGCTAACCCATGCAACTAGGTTAGTCATAATTGTTATGACTATGTCAAGTCAAGTTTAATGAGACCTAAATTAAATCTCTCTAAAAAAATATTAAGTCTAGGTCTTCCACCATTATGGATGTGCGGGCCCTTTCTGGGGTTGATTTTTCTCGACTGGTTACAGTGGCTTAGTTGCACCGAGAAGATGCAACCATGTCCATTAGGCATTGGATGCTACGGATTAGAGGATGGGTTGGGCTCAATATTTCGGATACGATGAGGGGCACAATCAAAAATCTAGTTCATGCAAATGGTGGGTTTGACTTAACTAAGGATTGGAGAAATATTCTGGACACGGTGAGCTTCATGAATTAGAGACCAAGTTTTGGGTGCACCATGATTAGAGAATCATTGGACAAGAGTTGTCCACTCATTGGTTGACCCATCACCAATAACTGTTAGGTGAGGTGATGAGCTAGTCGGTGAGACCACACCATCCACTAGAAATCACTGATCACGAAGATTTTCACATCTCTACCAAGAAAGTATAGGGATCTGAGAAAATAGTGGGAGCTTAATTTATTTAAAAATAAAAACCTTAAACAAATTGGTTGAGTTTGATTACAAAATCTAACTAGAAATTTTTGACTCTTTACAGGAAACATGTCTGCCTCAAACCCCCTGATCAAAATTCTAGACACCCATAGACTGACTGGACCTAATTTCAAAGACTGGTTGAGAAACTACAAAATTATTCTAGATTTTGAAAAATTGACTCATGTCTTGGACCAGGACCCACCTGCCATACCAGCATGTCCGACTGCTGAACAGAGAGTGTCTCTGAAAAAGTGGATGGATGATGATAACAAAGCAAGGTACTACATGTTGGGTGTAATGTCTGATGACTTACAGCGCCAACATGAAAATATTTTGACTACCCGCCAAATGTTGGCTCATCTACAAGAGTTGTTTGGTGAACAGAGTCGTGCGGCCAAGTATCAAGTCTGTCAAAGACTTTTTAAGGCCAAGATGCGTGATGGGCAGTCAGTACAGAATCATTGTTTGATAATGATCAAGGATCTTGAGGAGCTTGAGAAGCTCGGTATCATCTTAGACAAGGATTTTTAGATTGATGTGATCCTTCAATCCTTGTCCGATGCATATGGTCAGTTCATCATGAACTTCTATATGCATAAGATGCAGTGTACCTTGGTGGAGTTAATGAACATGCTGGTTACGATTGAGCTTTCCATGAAGGGTTCAAAAGGCTTAATTCTTACTGTGGAGTGGATTTCTTCCAAGAGAAAGTCTTTTGGAAAGAAAAAGAAGTCTGCAAAGAAGCAGAAAGTGGATGGCAAGAAGAAGAAGACAGAACCGAAGAAGAAGGCTGCTGATAAGGGAAAATATTTTCACTGCCAATCAGACGACCATTGGAAGTGAAATTGTCCTCAGGACCTGGCCACCCTGAAGAACAAGAAGGATGGTCCTTCTGGAGGTATGCTTATTTTAGAATCTAACCTTACGATTTTTTTTGCATCCAGTTGGGTGCTTGACTCTAGTTCTAGTGCTCATTTGTGCACTTTTATGTAGGGTCTTGAAGAGAGCAGGAGGCTGAGGGATGGGGAGATGATCCTACGCATCAAAAATGGAGCAAGAGTTGTTGCTGTAGCTGTAGGAACCTACTCTGCGATTATCGTTAGGATTAGATTTATTTCTTAGAGATTGTTATTATGTGCCTGCAGCAAGCAGGAATTTGATTTCTGTTTCATATTTAGCACAAAAAGGCTATGTGATTAGCTTTCATAAGGACCATTGTAATATTTTTTATGAAAATAATAAAGTTGTAGATGGTTTTCTTATTAACGATTTCTATCAGCTACATATTGATGTATCTGTATTTAATATTGAACAAAATGTGAATGCCATAGGAATTAAAAGGCCTAGAGATAGTCTAAATGATAAGTATCTGTGGCACCTAAGGCTAGGTCATATAGCGGAAGATAGGGTTAACAAATTGGAGAAATTCGAACTATTGAGTCTGTTGACTTTCGAGTCATATCCAGTTTGTGAATCATACCTTTAAGGCAAAATGACCAAGCTTCCTTTTGTGGGACATGGGAAAAGGGCCATAGACCTACTTGCCCTAGTACATACGGATGTGTACAGCCCATTTGATGTACCGGCTAGAGGCAACTATATCTACTTCATTACCTTTACCGATGATATGTCTAGGTACGGGTATGTATTTCTAATGAAACACAAGTCTGAAGCTTTTGAAAGGTTCAAAGAATTCCGACATGAGGTAGAAAAACAAACAGAAAAGCCCATTAAGGTTCTTCGATCAGATCGAGGAGGTGAATACCTTAGTCGGGAGTTCCTAGACTATCTTAAGGACAATGGTATAGTCTCTTAATGGACTCCACCTGGAACGTTTCAACTCAACGGGATTTCAGAACGGAGAAATCAGACCCTATTAGATATGGTCCGTTCCATGATGAGCTTCACGGACCTTCCTGAATTTTTTTGGGGATATTATCTCATGACAGTAATTTATGTATTGAATAGGGTTCCCTCTAAAACCATTCCTACCACACCATATGAGATATGGCATGGTAAGAAGCCAAGTCTGAATCATCTCAGAATTTGGGGTTGTCCGGCTCATGTCAAGAGACAGCAGGCGGACAAGTTAGAGTTCAGATCTTTTAGAGCTCGATTCATAGGATATCCTAAAGAGTCATTAGGATACTATTTTTATATTCCGAAAGATCACAATGTGATTGTGAGTCAAAATACTATTTTTTTTGAAAAATAGTTTATTCAAGATGGTGGCATCGGAAGAATAATTAAGCTCAAGGAGAATGTCTCCCAAGAGCAACGAGCTAAAGAACCTGAGGAACCAAATCAATCAGAACCAGTCCTAACACAATCTCTTCCACCTCGTAGATCGACTAGGGTTTTTCATCCTTTTGAAAGGTACTTAGGTACCGTACAAGAGGATGTAGAGAAAATATTCCTCACGAGAAATGGGGTTCATGGTGATGATCCCAAGACCTATGACGAGGCGATATCAGATATCGATTCTGAGAAATGGTTAGAGGCAATGAGATCAGAAATTGACTCATGCACTCAAACCAAGTCTGAACCTTGGTAGATCCACCTGAAGGTATTGTACCTATTGGGTGTAAATGGATCTTCAAGAGAAAGATAGGTGCAGATGGGAATGTGGAGACATTCAAGGCTAGGCTCATAGCGAAAGGTTATAGTCAGTGCGAAGGTATTGACTAACAGGATACCTTCTCACCCGTAGCCATGCTAAAATCCATCCGCACATTGCTTGCTGTTGCAGCCTATTTCGATTATGAAATATAGCAGATGGACATAAAAATGGCGTTCCTAAATGGATATCTTGAGGAAGATATCTATATGGAACAGCTGCTTGGTTTCACATCTAGTGATGATGATCACAGGATCTGCAAGCTGCAAAGGTCCATTAATGGACTTAAGCAAGCATCTTGGAGCTGGAATACTCGTTTCAATGATGTGATCAAAATATTTGGTTTCATCAAGAACGAGGAGGAACCATGTGTTTTCAAAAAGATCAGTGGGAGTGCAGTTATCTTCCTCGTATTGTACATAGATGACATCCTCCTAATTGAGAATGACATTCCCATGTTGACCTCAGTCAAAGTATGGTTGTCTAAGGAGTTCTCTATGAAAGATCTAGGAGAGGCATCCTTTATATTGGATATTAAGGTCTATAGAGATAGACCAAATAGGATGCTTAGACTTTCACAGAAGATGTACATAGAGGAGGTGCTAAAAATATTTAGCATGGAAAACTCCAAAAGAGGTTTATTTCCTTTTAGACATGGCATTCATCTCTCCAAGAAGATATGCCCTAGCACACCTGAGGAGATTGAACGCATGAGCAAGATCCCTTATGCTTCGGTAATAGGGAGCCTCATGTATGCCATGCTATGTACACGACCTGATATAGCCCATGCTGTGAGTGTCACAAGCAGATATCAGTCGAATCCAGACGAAGTGCACTGGATTTCTGTGAAATGTATCCTTAAGTACTTGAGAAGGACTAAGGATATGTTTCTAGTCTTTGGGAATGGACAACTCCAGATTCAGAGATATACAGACTCAGATTTTATATCTAATATAGATGATCGAAAGTCGACATCTGGGAGTCTGTTCATTTGCAATGGTGGTGCAGTTTGCTGGAAAAGTTTCAAGCAGATGGTGATTGCTGATTCTACCATGGAGGCAGAGTATATTGCTGCATCGGAAGCTGCGAAGGAGGCATTTTGGTACAAAAAGTTTGCCGCAGAGCTTGGAGTGATGTCATCGGATGCCATACCTCTTTACTGCGATAATAATGGCACCATAGCCCTAGCTAAGGAGCCAAGGTCTCATCAGAAGTTCAAGTACATCGAGCGATGATTCCATCTGATCTGTGATTACCTCGAAAAGAGTTATGTCGAGGTCAAGAGAGTCGACTCCACAGATAATGTGGCAGACCCGCTGACAAAGCCATTAGGTCAGCAGAAGTTCGAAGCCCACCTTGAGAAGATGGGACTTAGATATGTAGCCAATTGGCATTAGGTCAAGTGGGAGTTTGTTAGATGTGTGCCGTAGATGCTAGATCGGCTGACACATTCCTGCACAGATCTAAAGATAAATTTATAATTTTGACTATAAATGAATAAAAGGATTATTCTTCTATCACATTGTTTACATTGTGTCTGTGATACATCCTTTGAGTTAGTAGGAATGTAAATTTATATTTTCAAGAGTTGAAGATTTAAGAAATGAATTTACATAACTAACTCATAAACAGCTCCTGACCATAGGATCATCATGAGGATGGTGATCGAACCGGAAGGTTGGTGTACGATCGCTTTCTTAGGATAGATATATTTTAAGTCTATGGTGTGGAGACACCAAAGCGAGAGTACAGGTATTCATTGAGAACGAGAGTACTGAGCGTGACCATATCAAGCAGTCATAAGGAAGTCTACCTTCTCGTCAATGACTAGCTCGATGCTGTAGTTGTGTGTCTAGTTCTTTGACCTGAGGTGCATTGACAGTTCACCTTGAGTGTGTTATAGTTTGACTACATCATAACTCGATCTTCTAGCCATTCAGAACCCTGAGGTATATGTTGGCTGTAGCATATTCATTGTAGGAACTAGGTCACAGTAAGATGGAATCTATCAACCTCGGTAGATGAGAGGAGTTGTCCTATGATAATTGAAAGATCGAGTCCTTAAGCCCATGGCCATGGCAAAGTGAAATAATGGAAAAGAGTTTTCCATTAAGGTTTCACATTGGACTCGAATCGATCGATTAACTCATATGACTGATGTTGGGTTTGACGAGTTCACCTTAACCCTAATTCAGTCGGGACTCATGATAGAGGAACTCAATCACACAGGTAGCTGCACCGAGAGGTTCATCTTCAGTTCTGATGGGTTGCCACCATATACTGCTAGGTGTCACTGATGAATTTTGGGAGTAATTAGAATGATATTGATGATCGATCATTCTAATTGTCTGAATCAGAAGAGTTCTGATCCATCGAAAGGAGTTTCAATGATGTCGATGATGAGATCACGACATGTCTTATTGCCATACAGAATTGTACCTAATTGGGTCACACAAACAAAGGTTAGGTTCTGGATGTCATCAATTGGGTTGACCCAATTGATTTGGATAAGATCCAATTAGGTTCAAGAAAATCATGCTAGCACACGATTGAGCCTAACTTTCTCCTCGTGTAATCTTTTCTGTCTCTACTGAGCCAAATGTAATTTGACTCATCCAGAGAATCTTAGGAAGGTTTCTCTCAGTCTAAATGAAGCTTGTCCAGCTCAGAAAAGGTTTGTCTTAATTCATGAGATGAATTTAAGACAACACCTGTTAATTCTTAGTACCTGCCAATTTTATTTTAAGACATCTGTCAAAAGTTGACATATGGGTCTTAAACTGAAGAGGGCTCATTGGAGGATTTTTGTAGAGTGTCCATATGCCAAAATCTAATTGAATTGGGTGCCATAATCAGATTATGGCATGAGCCCAATTGGATTTAAGTGGGTGCCCCAAATGGATAAGAACCAAAGAGTCCTGATAAACATGGACACTTTCAGGACTCTTTGGCACCACTTTGATTGAGCTTATCCAATGTTGGCGCCAACTTAGGAGAGAGGGTGGGGGTTCTTATCTGATGTGATCAGATGACATCACTCAACCAATCAAAATTTTTTCAAAATTTATTAAAATTTTTTGATTGGTTGAATGATGTGGCACTACGCAGCATACATGGTCTATATAAACCCTGCTGCAGTTAGGGTTTCGTGAAAAAAATTATTTTATGCATAAAATCCAATAGCTGCCGCCCCCTCCCCTCTTCTCCATGTCCTCCTTGCTCTCCTTCCTCCCCTCTTCTCCACATCCTCCCTGCTCTCCTTCCTCCCCTCTTCACATCCAAAGAGTTGGACGTCCATCTGGCAAAGATCCAAGACGTGGTGACGCCTGGAACAGAAGGCTGCAGGACTTCTTCGACAGGCTGCTGCTCCAACTTCAGGAAGACTTTTGAAGATCTTCCTAATCAGATTTAGATCTATTTTTTAGAGTATAGATTCATGAGGAGAAGATGTTTCAGATCCTGCCTGAGTGGATATCGGTAGAGGCCAAACGTTTGCGTGGCTACATCAGAACCTCGGGCTGTGTAGAGATCATCTATAGGGTAATCAGATTACCCTTGAGGTACTTCTTCTTTCATCATAGTTTTAGATTTAATTTTAAATTTTAAATATTAGATAATAAAATTAGATCTAGAGAATTAGATCTAAAATATGTAGGATAATTTTTTTTTAAATTATTCCACCTCAGATTTGATGGAATCTAGAAGATCCTACGAGAAAAAGCAATTTTCCTCCTACACCTCTTTCTTTCCATATTGCGACCCTTCCCAACGTAATGACATGGGTCAAATCCAAGGTGAAGCGTTAGGCTTTTATGAGATCTAATCTTAAGTCACAAAGGAGTCCTAGTTTCATAAGACTTTGATGCATCAAACCTTTTGACCTTGTTAAAGCCTTGTTTAAGAAGGACTCTAGCCTAGCCTTGTATGTCCTCTCTCTCATGGCATGTGGAAAGCCACGTAAGAAAAGTGGGGCGCCATCTCTAAGGGTGTATTTGGTTACACTTTTTGATTTTAGATTTTTAAAAAGTACTTTTTATATTTTTTGATTTTTGCTATTAAGTAAAAGCAAAAAAGTAAAAAGTATATTTGGTAACTACATTACTATAAAGCAAAAAGCAATGTTTGGGAACAGCAGGCGAAGAGCTCGACGAGGGAGAAGGGTTCAGGAAGGGAGGAAGAAGAGGGTGGAGAGGTAAAGAGCTCGACAAGGAAGAAGTATTCGGACTCTTAACTTTTTGGTTTGGCATTTTAGAGTGCAAAAGTAAAAAAAATTAAAAAGCAAGTTTTGAAAAGCAAAAAATTTGTACTTTTCAT
Source organism: Elaeis guineensis (assembly GCF_000442705.2). NCBI lineage: Eukaryota > Viridiplantae > Streptophyta > Magnoliopsida > Arecales > Arecaceae > Elaeis > Elaeis guineensis. Next base: position 94,344,468 of record NC_025997.2, on the reverse strand, counting down.
ATAAAGCAATTATTTTGATTTTTTTATATTTTTTTGCTTTTTATGGTGTTTCCAAACATTACTTTTTGATTTTTGCTTTGTAAAAATTAAAAAGCAAAAAAAATATTTTTTTAATGGCTAACCAAATACACCCTAAGGACAGGAGTTCTTCTGCTTGTTAATCACCTTTATGGATAGAGTTTCAAGAGGCATGGACTTTGACCAAATCAAAATCCTTATCTCATAAGGAGTCTAATTGCCTTTAGATTTGATCATACCAATTCTTTGACATGTCAAATTAAATCTAACTATCTCATCAGATACAACCTTTTTGCATGTGATCCCATAGATTTTATTCTATCTGGTAGTGAGTATATTGTGATCTCTATCAATAATATCATTGAAACTCTTTTCAATAGATTAGAATAATTTTATCTTACTCAATGAGAATTATTGACCATCAAAATAATTCTCATGAGTCTCGCAATCTACCAGTGATGCTTTATAGTATATAGTGGCATTCCACTAGGACGGAATAGATGAACCTCTAGGTATAGTTACCGTATGATAGAGTACTTCTATCATGAGTTCTGATAAAATGGAGGTTATAAAATTTCTCATCAAATTTCATCATCTGTCACATGTCATATTTACTCGACTTGAGTTCCTGATGTGAAAACTATGGAAAGTCTTTCCACTATTCACACTGCCCTAATCAAAGTCTTCTAAATTCAATTTCATAAATTACATAGAACTATCTTCTTTATTTACCAAGAATGATGGATTCCATCTACGTACACACTCTATTCTTACAATGAACATACTATAGCCAATATAACCATAAGGACCCAATCGATTAGGGATCAAGTGTATGTACAGTCAAACTACAACAACTCCATTATGAATAGTCGAGACACCATACAGTTAAACCCATATGGCTAGTCACACTACTGCAAAATCGAGCAAGTCGCAGACGAGTGAGTAGATATCCAAGTGACTTCTCGTATTGGTCATGCTCGGTACACTTATTCTCTAACAACCATCTACACTCTTGCTTCAGTATCCCCATACTATAGACTCGAGACTTATCTATCCTAAAAGAAAGTGATTTGTGCACCAATCACCAATCACCATCCCCATGATAATCTATCGATTGGAAGTATTTAAAAAATAATTACCAATAACACATATCTTAGATTCTTAACTCTTGAGAATATGTATTATCATCTTATTATTTTTTTAGACCATTCATGGACACATACACAATATGAATGGAATAAATAATCTAATTATGAAAATATCAAATATAAAATTATATCTTAGAATAAATATATGTATCAGTCTGATTGGCTTCTAGGACATACATCTAATAATCTCTCACTTGCACTAAAATAATCAACCACATTCCTAAGCCCCATCTTCTCAAGATGTGCTTTAGTCTTCTACTAGCTAAATGGCTTAGATAGTGGATTTGCCATATTTTTTATCGAGTCTACTCTCTGCACCTCGATATTATTCTTCTCAACATAGTCACAAATAATGTGAAATCATTGCTCTATGTGCTAAGACTTCTAATGAGATCTAGATTCCTAAGCTAGAGCTATGGCAACATTATTATCATAGTATAGTGTCATGATATCTGATAATATTACATCGAGTTTTGTAATGAACTTCTTGAACTAGAAGGCTTTCTTAGCAGCTTCAGAAGCAGCAAAATACTTAGCTTCTATAATCTACAATGATCGGCTATTTGGAACTCTTCTAATTAACTGAACCTTCATTGCATAAGGAAACACATCCTGATAAAGATTCTTTATCATCAACATTAGATATAAAGTTTGAATTTGTGAATCCTTGTACCCTCAACTCTGCTCCTTCTCTAAAGACCAAGAACATATTTTTAGCCCTTCTTGAATATCTAAGAATATTTTTCATAGCTATCCAGTGCTCCTAACCTAGATCTGACTGATATTTGATCATGACACTCAAAGCAAGGGCTATATCAGGTCATATACATAGCATGATATATATGAGGCTCCCTATAGTCAAAATATAAGGGATCTTGCTCATGCATTGAATCTCTTTAGATGTATTGGGGCACATCTTTCTAGAGAGATGAAACTCATGCATCAGGGGTAGCAACCCCTTCTTGGAGTTTTCTATGCTGAATCTTTTTAGCACCTTTTCTGTGTACAACTTTTATAAGAGACCTAGCATTCTCTTAGATCTATCTCTATAGACCTTTATTCTCAAAATGTAGGATGCTTCCCTAAGATCTTTCATGAAGAATTCTTGAGACAACCATATCTTAACTGAAGTCAGGATGGGAACATCATTCCCAATCAAGAGGATGTCATTCACGTACAATATGAAGAATATAATAGCACCCCCACTGATCTTTTTATAAATACATAGCTTCTCCTTATTCTTGATGAAATCAAATAATTTGATTACATCTTTGAAATAGTATTCTAACTCTAAGATACTTGCTTTAGTTCTTTAGAGCTTACATACTTTGTGACTTTCATTATCAAAAGTGAAACCCAAAGGCTGCTCCAAATAGATATCTTCCTCAAGATATCTATTTAGAAAATTAATTTTCACATCCATCCATCAGATTCATAATTATAGTATGCCATAATAGCAAGCGATGTCCGGATGGACTTTAGCATAGCCAAAGGCAAAAAATGTCTCTCAATAATCAATGCCTTCACATTGACTACAACCTTTCACCACAAGCCTTGCCTTATAGGTCTCTACTTTTTCATCCGAACCTATCTTCATTTTATAGATTTATTTACATCCAATAAGTATTATATTTTTTGGTGGATCCATTAAGGTCCAAGCTTAGTTGGAATGCATCAAGTCAACTTTTGACTTTATAGCTTCCAACCACTTTTTGGAGTCGATGTCTGACATTGCCTAGTTATAGATTTTTAAGATCATCTCCATTTCTCAATCTCTCATGAAGAATATTTTTTTTGTCAGAAAGTATATGAGATTGGGTCTAAATATTTGAGCTAAACTAGACCAGTTGCCTTTGACCTAATGGGATTGGGTCTATTTTAATTTTATTCTTATCTAACTTGAAAGTGTTTCAAGTGTGGAAGGAGTTCTCTACACCCACCAGATCTCACACTAAAAAATAAATACCATCCCCTCCTTAATTGCATTGAGAAGTGGAAGAGTCCTTCTTAATGAAGACTCTTATCCAACTCCTCAATTTCTTTTAGATTTCTATTTATTTTATGCTGATTTTTTAAGATGGATTTATGGGGTGTAGAAGAGGAGTCCTTCTATGTGAAGGCTCTTCTGCACCAAATGATGACACAAAAAATTTATTCTCTGTGTGAAGGCTCTTCTGCACCAAATGATGACACAAAAAATTTATTCTCTGCATGAAGAGTTGGAGCGCCAAGAGTTGGCACCCCTTGGTCCATCTTCACGTCCCCTCAGCCTATTTATATGGGACATCCCATATGGGCTAAGGGCTGGATTTTGGATGAAAATTAAAGCTAATTAGCATGTAATAAGAGAGAAAAATTTTGAAAAAAAAATTTGAGAAAAAAATAAAGAAAAATTTGAGAGGAAAAGTTATAAGAAGGGTAGTGAGAAAATTAGCAAGTATTGCTAGTTTGTCCTAAGATTTGATTTTTTCATGTGTTGAAGCCCAAAATCAAATCCTAAGTTGTGAGACTTTTGAAGAAAGTTCTCTTGGCATGATTTTAGTAGTAAAATTAAAGGCAACTGAGTATTGGTATGATCATTCTTTAAGTTTGAAGCCGTCAGTATTCTTGTGAAGAAAAGGCTACGACAGCGCACCGGTTAGGAAGGACCTTGGCTAACTTCCATGTAGATTATCATTGGAGGGCTTTTACTTTAGAGTCTTATGGAGATCACCTACTTACCATACTTCTCATTTGAGGAAGTATAAAATTCTATCTCTTTGCATGCTTATTTTATTTTATTTTACATCTACAAGGTGATTCTAGGGTTTGAATTTTAGTTCGATAGTTTTAATTGTTAAAGCTTTCGATATGCATATTTTATAATTTTAAAAATTTATTTTTTGCTATGTGATCGGAACCCAATAGTGGTATTAGAGCCACCCTTGATAGATTTGATCAAACAAGTACAAAGTTGAAATATAGAAATGATCTAGTTCATATTTTGCCAAATAATGTTGCATCGATTTCTAACATCGAACTTAAAATCAAAATTTTTTTTTGATTTTTATTTGAACCATGGATTTAAATTTTAGTTATTAAAATTATGAATTTGTGATAATATGAAATTTATTGAATCATGATTGATTGATGCTTAAATCGATTTTTGATTGAGGGTGTTATGCATGCCTAATTTGATTAGGGTTTGTTTTCAATTTGGCTAAGCTTGTTATATGTTAAGTCATTTTGTACACCCTTATATGATTATTGTAATTATTTTTGGCATGTCAATATGATTGATATTATAACTTGTAAAAGCATGTTGAATTACATAATTTGTATAGTATATTTTATGTAGTAGTTAGGATGTGTCGAGACTAGTTCAAAGACCCTCTATAAAATTATATTAAGTTGTAATGTCGTGATTCACTTACAAATCAAATATCGAATTTATTTGATCAATTGGTGTCTAGATAAGTATTCAAGATAATTTTCTAATTAGGTCCGTATGCTGGCTTGGCCAACTTTATTGGTGTTTAAGAAAAGCTATGGGGAGCTTCCCACCTACTGACCTGATCAATTTGGTCTTATTGAATTTCAGACTTAGATTGATTAGTGATGTAGATACTACAAAGGCCTTCCTTCAAGCTTGGTCAATAGAGTATATCAAGATCTTAGTAAGCTTGTTGTGTTATCCATAAGACTTACTATAAAAATTGATATGATGTTGACTAAGTGCATATTGATGCTTATGGTATATTTGAATAGTATTGCTTTGTTGTGCTATCCATAAGGGCAGTATTGTTTAAGTATGACCATATGGGATTGAAGGGTTAACTTAACTAGAACACTATAGTTTGTTGTGCTATTTACAAGACTATGAGTGATCTAGAGGTAAGAGAGAAATATATTGAGAATTCTATGAGGTACAATTGATAAAAGAGTTACCTACTCTTGAACTCATGAATGCTTGTTGTGCTATCCACAAAGTATTTGTGAGGAATAGAGATCTCAACCTTACTGAAAAATATAAGGATATTTCTCATTTTTCATACTTGAGGGCTATAAAATTTATTAAAATAATAGAAGATACAATTAGACAAAAGTCCTAATCTAGTTATGCATATCATCATGAGTTATCCACTTATATTGTGTTCTTGTTATTGTAGATTAACTGCACATATGGCATCCTCATTGTCACTAAGAGGCATACTAGATACTAATAAATTGATCGGACCAAACTATGTAGATTGGTTGAGAAATTTGAGAATTATTCTCACTCAAGTGAAAGTCTCCTACATACTGGATTCACCTGCACCCGATACGATTGGAGAAGATACATTTGAAGAGAAAAGTGCTACATATGAGATGTGGAAGGATGACAGTATGACTATCAAATGCATCATACTTGTCTCACTGAACAATGAGCTTCAGAAGCAGCATAAGGATATGGATGTTCCTTCTATTCTCCTTAATCTTAAGGAGTTATATGGGGAACAAAGTCGAATTGCTAGATATAAGATATCTAAGTAGTTATTCCATGTCTGCATGATTGAAGATACATCTGTGCAAACTCATGTCTTAAAGATGATTGATTTGATCACTCGTCACTACAAAAAAATGGTCTTTTTGTGATGATTTTTTTTGCGACAAAAATTTTTTCATCGCAAATAAGCCTATTTGTGATGTATCAAAATTTTTGTCGATAAAAAAAAATATTTATGATGCTTTCATAATTTTATTATAAATAAAAAATATTGGCAATGAAAAAAATTTCATCATAAATAAAGATTATTTTTGATGATTTTTTTATCATAAATAATAAAATATTATTTAAATTTTAAATATCTAAATATTAGCGATGAAAATATTTTCATCATATATAATTCAAATTTTTATGATGAATAATGTTTTTTCATGGCAAATAATAGTTATTTAAAATTAAAAATTTTCAACACTAATATTTAAAAAAATAAAAAATTTAAAATATCAAATATTGTAGATTATTTATGACATCACTTATCATTCATAAATAATTTAATTATTTGCAACAAAAATTTTAGTTATGTCACAAATAAAACTTATTAATGATAAAAATTTTATCATTAATATTTAAAAAAGTTAAAAAATTTAAAAATTAAATATTATTTGTGATGAAAAAAATGCGTCATAGATAACCAAAATATTTGTGATGGAATATGATTTTTCTATCATAAAATATTGATCATTTATGATAAAAATTCTCATCACTAATATGTAAAAAAATAAAAAAAAATTAAAAGTTCAAAAGGTAAACTATTTGCAATAAATTAAAAATTTTTGTCGCTAATAATAGATTATTTATGATGAAATTTTTTATCATAAATAATGAGAAAAAACTAAAAATTTAAAAATTACAGAATATTTGTGACAAAAAATTTACATCATAAATAATCTATTATTTGTGATGGAACTTTTGTTTTCTATCAAAAAATTATTGATATTTGTGATGAATATTTTTCATCACTAATATATGAAAAATAAAAAAAAATTAATTTTCAAAAATGACACTATTATCGATACAAAAATTTTCATCGTAAATCATCAAGTGCATTTGTGATGGGAGCATGAATTTCCATCGCTAATAAACCAATTATAAAAATTTAAAAATAAAAGATAATTTGTGATAAAAATTTTTCATCTTAAATAATGTACTATTTGCGATGCTAAATCAAATATCTATGGTAAAATTATTGCTTATTTATGATGAATACTTTTCATCATCAATATTTGAAAAATAAAAAAATTTAAAATTTTAAAAACTAGACTATTAATGATGAAAAATAAAAATTCCATCACTAATGTCTTTTTTTATGATTAAAAATTTTATTGCTAATATTTAAAAAATTTTAAAAACTTTTAAAAACTTTTATATTGAAGGATGTTTAGATATATTATAGTAAATTTTTTTATATTTATAACAATAAATATTACATAATTTTTAAAAAATAATATATGCACAAGAAAAGTATGTACAATATTCAGATGAATATGTAGTAATATAAAAAAAAAAGTAGAATTAAAATGAAGTTGTTCATAAAAAAATAAAGATAACATCAATTAAGATAAAGTGTAGAGAAGGATGATTTTAGATTCTTCGGATATATAGAATACAGGTCAAAGTATATATGCATCCATACAAATGAGTGATTTATACATAAAAATAAGGAGATACACCAAACAACATATAGATGAAGTGGTAAGAAAAGAATTGATATTTAATGTCTCTAAACCAAGTGAAATAAAGAAAAAAGATTTATATACTCAATCTTAATGAGTTTGGGATCATAGCTTAGTTGAGTTGAGGTAAGGTGAGTTGTATATTTACAAAAATAAACATGATATTAATTCTCTATAAAAAAAATGAATACTAATGTAGTACAAGAAGAAAAGTCCTCCACATTGTTAAATTTTTAGATATAATAATGTGAATTGAACCCTTCATGATTCTTATCAATAATTGACTTAAATTGTGATTCATTTTGAATTGAGTATTTTATTTCTATCGAGTAGAGTTATTTGTACTAAAAATATTTTAATAATTGCATGCAACTTTTAGTAGATTAGTAATTTACAATAAATTTATAAACAAAGCTATATCTTTTGTAGGAGCAGTAATGATTGTGCATCTACTTTAATAAACAAGTTAACTATTTCTTGTAATGCCACAATAACCATGCACTTATATTTATATATAATATATATAAATATATCTACACATCAATTTAGCAGGATCTGATAAGTCTTTTGAATGAGATTCTAGATTATTATATATATTATATAAATTTATAAATATATATATATATTATATATATATGTATATATATATTATTTTTCTATAGAAGCATCATATTGCTCATGCTTTTTTTCATCATAATTTTTTTTAAAAAATAAAAATTTCTTTTTTCAGTAATTATTAGTGATGAAACAGCTTTTTCATTACTAATAAAGTAATTAACGATGAAATTTTTTCTTAATTGCAAATAATATTTTTGTCGGGGGAAATTTTCTTTCAGTGGAAATTTTTTTTTGGCAGAAGGTATTAGTGACGATAATTATTTCCATCATTAATAAGATTATTGGTGATGAAATTTTTTATTTCATTGGAAATTATTATTTTTTTAAATTATTAACGATGAAAATTTGTTATTAGCGATGAAAATTTTTGTCGCTAATATGTTGCATCCCGTCAAGTTCCATCTGAAACCCATTTTCTTCCCCGATGCCCCCCTACTTTGATTTCACGTGCTCTTCCCTGCATACCCCTCTCTGCTCTGTCCCCTCTCCCGACTACCGCATTCGTCGTCGTCGCTGTCCTCTGTCACCATCACCGTCGCAGTCGTTGTCCACCGATAAGGTAAGCTATCTTTTTTCTTTTTTTGGTGTGTTCTCTGGCCACTGGTGGGCTATCGGGGATGGAGGAGATGCCGGTGGGGATGGTGTTGGGCCGGATCGGCAGTGCCTCCATCCACCGTCGGTAATCATTTTTGTTTTTTTTTTTGATCTTTTATCGGGCCATCTGGCCAGCATGGATGATGCCGTGGCTGGGTCGGACCGGCGTGGATAGGTGGGCCGAGTCAGACTGGGTTGGGCCGACGTGGACAGGGTCGGGGTCAGTGGGGACGGGGATGGGTGGGCTGGGTCAGACCGGGGTGGACAAGTGGGATGGGTTGGGCCGGGTCGGGCCGGCGTGGACAGGGCCGAGCTAGCAGAGATGAGGTTGGGGTGGGTCGGGCAAGGCAGGGCCTAGCCGCACTAGGCTGGGTTGGGCTGGCTCAGGTCCAGGCCGGGTTGGGTCCGGGTCGAGTCGGGGCCTGCGAGGATGGGTCTGGGTCGGGCCGGGGTCAGTGGGGATGGGGCCATGGCTGACGGGGATGAGGCCGGGCCGGCGTGGATGGAGCCGGGGTCGGCGAGGATGGGGATGGGGCAGGTTGGGCTGGGTCGAGCCGACGTGGAGGGGGCCGGCAGGGATAGGGATGGGGATGGTGCCGAGCTAGTCCGACGGGTCAGGTCAGGCCGGGCCAGGCTGGGTCGGGTCAGGTTGGGTCGAGCCGAGCCAGGCTGGGGCGGGTTGGGCCTGGTCGGGTCTGGGTCGGGTTGGTTTCGGGTCGGGTCGGGGCCTGCGAGATGGGTCGAGGTCAGCGGGGATGGGGCTAGGCCGGTATGGATGGGGCCGAGGCTAATGGGTTCGGGTCGGGCCGGGGCTGGCGGCGTGGGGAGCCATCAGGGATGGGGATGGGACCGGGGTCAGTGGGGATGGGGAGATGCATATTATTTGATTAATTATTTGATTAATTATATTTATTATATATTATTTTTTAGTGTTACTGCTAAAATTATTTAATTATTTGATTAATTATTTATTTTTACTAACACAATCCATATTGCTGTTACTTGTTATAATTTAATTATTTTATGTGCTGTTTTGTATGCTGCTGAAATTATAAATATAAATAATATTTCTATTTTAGAAAAAAATTTATTAAAATTTTTGATGAAGAAATTTTAATATGAAGTTATTCTTTTTTGATAAATTAAAAATCTATCTTCGAATGCATGTTTAAAGATGGTAGTTAAATTGCATTGAACCGTAGATTCTCGTTCAAGAGTCGATCTTCATCGAGATCGAATCTTGGATGTCCCATATTCGAGCTTTTTAAAAAAATAATAATATTATTATTATTAATAATTGATATTTCATTTTATTATATGGTATTCAGTAATTATTTATCTATTGTTCTCCCAGTATATGGTGGATAGGGTGTGTAGGCACCATATTCACATCGTATACTTGGAGAACCATGGGGAGATACTGTCGAAATTTTTATAAAAATAAGATAAAATATCCACTAATAATAATAATAAGATTATTATTTTTTTGAAAGGATTAGGGCCACACCTGTTAGTAATGATTTGAAATGGATAGGATCATGCATTTTTACTTCATTAAATTGATGGAAGGATATTTTTTATGTTACTGTTCAGTCTGTGTTTTGGTTGTTAATGAATACCACTGATACCACTGAACTTTTTTTTGATTGTTAATGATTTTGTGTTTGTTGTTATATGGATATCAACAAAAATTGGATGAATGTTAGAGATATTTTTTTGCCTGAATATCGAAAAGGAGTTAGAGATTTTATTGAGTTTGTACGGCATAAGGCTGACAGTGCTAGTCTGATAAAGTGTCCATGTAAGAGATGTGTCAAATTGGTATATCATCACATAACACTTGTTAAGGAGCATCTACTACAATATGATATGGATAAGAAGTATACTTATTGGATATGGCATGGGGAGGGTGATTCGAATGAAGTGGTTTGCGATGATGATGATACTGAAGATCATAGTGTGCTGCTGGACCTGTCGAATATAATAATATAGGAGAAGTATTAGATGATTTATATCAAGGTGCTTGTTCAAATGTACGCATGAGTGCTACTGCATCTGAAAGCAATTCTAATCATGAACATAATATTCTGCTTGAGATAGAAGGGACTTCTGAATAGTTTGCAAAGCTGGTAAGGGATGCTCGAGATCCACTCTATCTAAATTGTACAAAATTTTTTAAGTTAGAATTTTTAATAAAATTACTTCATATTAAAACCATGAATCGATGGAGTCAGAAGTCATTTGATCAAATTTTAACATTGATTAAAGCAACTCTTTCCGATGGAGAGAGACTTCCAAAATCATATTTTGAAGTAAAAATATACATGCAAGAAATGGAACTTGATTATATTCCTATACATGCCTGCAAAAATGATTGTATATTATTTTATAAAGATAACAAACAAGCAACTGAATGTTTGAAATATGGTGAGCCAAGATACAAAATCGATAATAGGAAAGGAAAGAAGATACCTCAAAAGATTTTAAGATATTTTTTATTGATTCCAAGACTTTAAAGGTTGTATATGTCCATAAAAATAGCTGAAGAAATGAGATGGCATTATGAGCAGTGGGTTTTGAAGGAGAACATACTTAGCCACCCGACCGACTCTTTAGTGTGGAAAGACTTTGATGCAAAGCATCCACACTTTAAGAGTGACCCGCATAATATCCGACTTGGTCTAGTGATAGATGGATTTAATCTCTTTAGAAATCTGAGTACCTCTTATAGCATGTGGTCTGTGATGGTAGTTGTATATAATGTGTTACCTTGAAAGTGCATGAAAGAACCATTTATTTTTATGTCACTGTTGATTCTAGATCCGAAAGTATCAGGTAATGAAATTGATGTATATCTACGATTTTTAATCGATGATCTGAGGGAGCTATGGAAAAATGAGGTACAGACATATGATTTTATGAGTTGAAGTAATTTTAAGTTATATGCTTCGATTCTATGGATCATAAATGATTTTTCTGCATATAGAAACTTATCTGGATAGAGCACCAAAAGATATCTTGCATGTCCAATATGCAATAGGGATGCATCCTCCTTACATTTAAAGGACGGATGGAAAATATGTCTCATGGGTCATTGGTGGTTTCTTCTTGCTAATTATTCTTGGAGGACCCATTATAACCAATATTTTGATGGTAAGTCTGACCGGCATTTGCCACCTAAGAAGTTAAGTAGAGTAAAAATTTTAGAACAACTTGAAGTCATTAAAAACATCCAATTTGAAAAAATATTAGGTACTCGTAAGCGGAAGCATACTGAAGCTGAGCTGAATTAGACGAAATGAAGCATCTTTTTCGAACTGTCGTATTGAAAGCAGCTACTACTTCATCATAATCTGGATGTAATGCATATTGAAAAAAATATTTATGATAATATCATCAATATTGTATTGAACATCCCAAAAAAAATAAAAGATGGTACAAAAGCTTGCCTTGATTTGCAAAAAATGAAAATCTGGTGGGAGTTGCATTTAGTTTGTCAATGTGAGAGATTTTTTATGCCACCTGCATGTTATTCACAGTTTGGTGAGGAAAAGAAGAATTTCTGTGGATGGTTCAAAACTATAAAGTTTTCTGATGCATATGCTTCAAACGTATCGTGGTGTATTGAGAACAATGACGGCAATATCTCTGACATAAAAAGTCATGACTCCCATGTGATGATGCAATGTTTGCTTCCTGTGGTCATGCATGGCTATTTGGATGGTGATGTTTAAATTACATCTATTGAGATGGGAGTATTCTTCTGAGAACTGTGTAGCCAAAAATTGAAGATTAACTTACTTGAGAGATCAGAGAAGGATATCGTACTCATTCTTTATAAGTTAGAAAAAATATTTTCATCATTATTTTTTGATGTTATGGTGCATCTGGCTGTTCATCTTTCAAAGGAAGCTCTTTTGGCCAGATCGGTACATTATCGATGGATGTATCCTATTGAAAGATAAAAAAATTATACGTACTTTATCATATCAATTATAAGATGTAAACACATTTCTAAAATTTAAATTTATTTTTATTTACAGATTCTTATGTATCTTAAAAAAGTATGTGCACAATAAAGCAAGGCTTGAAGGGTCTATAGTGGAAGCATATATAGCTACTGAGTGTGTCACATTTTGCTCGATGTATCTTGACGATATCGAAACAAGATTCAATCATATAGATTATAACACAGACCGTAAATGGGATGACAATGAACCAATATTGTCTATATTTAAACAAATGGTTCGACTTATTGGTGTAAGAAAATATGAATTTATGGAAGTGAATCAGTTATCCAAGACACACTTTTACGCTCTAAATAATTATGAAAAAATTAAAGATTTTATTGAGTAAGTACCATCTTACCATACTGTTTAATATTTTAAGTAAATTTTTTATGTCGATGTAAAATTAAAAATCACAACTTCTTGCAGTGAGCACAAGAGTATACTATGTAGAGAGAATAATACGGATGCTGATGATCGATATAGGAGAAAATTTGCAAAATAATTTGGTGATCTTGTAAGTTGCATTAGTGATACGCTATTTATTTACTTATAAATAATATTATTTGAACTAACATAATTTTTTATGTTATGATATAGATGAAATATAAGTATTTCAATAAAGAAGTGGGTGTGACCGATGAGTTGCATGATTTAGCATGTGGTTCCGATCGAAGGGTTAATCACTATGCATCTTGTATCATTGGAGGAATGAGATTTCACACAAGGGAGCTTGAGATGCAATGACGGACCCAGAATAGTGAAATTACTACAACAGGATATGAAGGAAAAGAAGAGATTGATTATTATGGTGTACTGGTAGATATCATAGAACTAAAGTGTGGGTCTAGTAATTCTGTATTTTTGTTTCAGTGTGAATGGTGGGATATTAGTAATAAAAAGATCGATATTCATATCGATTCATAATTTATCAGTGTAAATTTTATACGAATATGGTACCAAAATGAGCCATATATTTTAGCAACTCAAGCAAAATAAGTAATATATTTGAAAGATCTAAAATATCTAGGTAATTGTCATGTTGTACAAAAAATAACACCTAAAGACGTATATGATATACCAACTTGATTAGAGATGGATGAAAATTTGGATTTACATGAAGAGAAAGTTTTTCAGCAAGAAGAATAAATATTAGCCGAGCTTTTAGTTAATGAAGAACTTGTAACGGCATCTTTGAATAGGGTTGATCTGCCATCCAATGAAGTTGAAGCTGATTTTGTATTTAATCTTGATAAGTCAGAAGGTGACGATCAGTTCATAAATGATGATGAGATAGAAGATGGCACATATATCGATTATTATGATTCGGAGGAGGATCTACACATCGAAGAAGATAAGAATATTAATGAGTAGATCTATATTCTTCGTTCAATTTTCTGTTGCAATAATGGTATACGATATAATTGTATTCATTAGAATGTTATTTGATTTCTATTATTATTATTCAACATTATATTTATTTATATCTCAATTATTGTAGATATGGCACCAGGAGACAGACGACGTTCGCGTTCACAATCTACCTCAAAGGTTGAGTCACCTTCATCGATCTCCATTGCCGCACCGGCTCCACTGTCAGAGGGTCCTGCACTGGCAGGTCCCAGTGAGGTGGGTCCCAGTGAGTGTATTATTATATTTTAAAAATAATAAAATTTGATTCTTTTATTTGGATCATACTAATAATTTATTTATTATTGTTTCAAGTCAGTCTTCATCGGTAGTGAGACGAGAGTGAGGTCCATCGAAGAACCTCGCTTTAGAGCATTGGAGATGCGAGCACCCGGGATAGCATCTCCGAATTGAGATACCAGCCAGCTACACCAGACCCATTAGGAGATGGTGCCAGCCATGGTAGACTGAGCTGGGCATCATATGCCGTAGTTATGCCTCTGTGATGCTCTTCGATTGGTGTCACATTCTACCAGCTCAGAGAGAGATTTTCTACACCCACTTACAGATAAAATAAATTATATTATGAATATTTAATTTGCGTAGTATTTTTCTAATATTTGTTATTGATAGAATGTATTTGATATCATTGATTTTGAGGAGGATCATGTGAGGTGAGCCATCGACACTCATCTATCCTTGCATTTCAGAGATTATTGCCATCACATGCATCAGTATTGATACCGGATGGTGCAGGACCATAGGGAGGAGGCAGCGCGGTAGCAGCCCTATGACAGCATCACCATGGACGATTGGACTGCCATATGCCGGCATTACGAGGATCTGACATATCAGGTTACACATCTAAACTTATTTTTTTTAGAGTTTAATGACTGAATCATTTATTCTTAAATTAAATTTGTTATCTACTAATTTGATTGGTAATTTTTTAGAGACGATGTGCCCAGAATGTGGTGAATCAAGTGAGACAGATTATGCTGTATTATGGGGGTTCGAGATCGTTCGCTCGTCACATGGGGTACATGGTAGGTAATTCTTAATTTTTAATTAGTATATAATTTTCTAGTTATTTAAATTTTTTTAATTAATTCTCAAATTACAGAGAGATGCTAAGAGTGATGAGTTTCCTGGTAGGATCGATATCTACCAGCGGACCCACCAACGACGGTTGGGGGAGTGGACGACAGAGAGCCAAGAGCTCTTTATAAATTTTTTCAATTATTTTTTTATTTACAATCTAATTTTTATTAAAAAATTAAAATAACTCTAATTTTAATTTTTAAGATCGTATAACAAACATGAGATCCCAGCCTATCCCTGAGGGCTCGACTGCACCCACAGATGATGAGATCTGTGATTAGGTGCTCGGTATGAGACCCTGTTATGCTATGGGTCTAGGGTATGGGATCACTACTCCCTCATTCTCATGCTCATCTAGGGCATACATCTATTTTTCGTGCGAGGCTCGACTGATGGAGGTGCATAGGCAGGCTGTCGAGGATCGACAGCAGACTGAGCAGCGAGCTTAGGAGTTGGCTGCATGCATCGACAAGTATCAGCAGCTCCAGATCCAAATAATGGAGCAAATGACATAGAGTAGACGATACAACTGATGAGGCAGTACCAGGCCGGTTCGAGCTCCAGCACCAGTCCGAGCGCTCCCCATCCCCAACTCATTCTCCACATGTCGATATTTGACAACTTATTGATGTACTTTTTTTTTCAAATCTCTTGTAATTTTAATTTAATATAATAATATAATAAAATTTATTTATCAATTTATTAGGTAAATTTTTTATTTTAATTTTTTTAATTTATAAAAAATATTATACATACATATAAATTAAAAATATATATTCATAATTTTTTTTAAAAAATGACTAAATTATTAGTGATAAAATTATTCCTGATGAAAGATTCATCATTAAAAATATTTTATTAACATAATTTAATTTTTTAATAAATATATAATTAAGAGCGATGGAAAGATTTTCATCGTAAATAATTATTAGTGATGTAAATTTTCATCAAAAATTGATTTATTTATGACGTAAATTTTTGTCACTAATATTATTCAATTTTATTGTCTAAAATTTTTTTATTAAATTATATTTTTTATGATGTAAAGTTTTAGTCGCTAAAACTTTTGGAATTAATAACGACGAAAACTTTTTCATCACTATTAATTTTTTATTTATTAATGATGATTTTATTTATCATAAATACTTTTTTTATGATTAAAGTTTTTCATCTTTTATTTTAAATAATAAAAAATATTTGTCACAAATATTTTTTAGTAGCGATAAAATTTTTTTCTATCATAAAATATTATCAACAATGGGATTATTGGTGATAAAAAATTAGCGATAAAATTTTTGTCGCTAATATCTATTAGCAACGAAAATATATTATTAGCGATGAAAATTTTTCGTCGCTGATAATCTATTTTATTATAGTGCGTCTAGGACAGTTGGATTTTGCTATGCATGGTGAACTCAGTTAGGATTTGATCCTGCAGTCTCTCTCTAATTTTTTCTCTCAGTTTGTCACAAACTACCATATAATCAAATTGAATATCGATTTGCCTCAACTACTGAACATGCTAAAAATAATAGAGAGCCATTTCAAAGGAAAAAAAGGCTCCAATTCTTCTTGTTGATAAGATCAATAAAAAGAAAGGTAAGAAGGGTTCCAAGAAAAAGTTAAACCCTAAGGCTGGCATCTCCAAGAAGAAGGTGAAGAAGGTCTCGACCAAAGATACTTGTTATCACTACGGCAAGGATGGGCATTGGAAGAGAAATTGCAAGGAATACCTTGCAACTGTGAAATAGACAAATATTGCTAAAGGTTTGTATATGATATAAACTAACTTATCATTAAGTACTTCAATTTTAGATTCTTAGGTATTGGATACCGCCTGTGGCTCACACCTTTGAAAATCATTGTAGAGTCTACAGAAAATAAAGAGTCTGAATAAAAATGACTTCGAGCTGTTCGGTGCTAGTGGAGAGTCCATTCAGACCGAAGCCATGGGAACTAGAATTTTGAAGTTACCTTCAGACAAAATTTTAAAACTGAAGATCTATTATTATATTTCTAATATTATTAGAAATATTATTTCTATACCCTTGTTATTAGAATAAAATTTTGAAATAAAAGTTAAGAACAATGATTGTTCTATCTACTTTTTTAACGAATTTTATGGAAATGCTTATATTGATAATAGTCTTCTATTCCTATCACTTAGTGATAATATACTTCACGTTGATAATATGAAGAAAAAAAAGAGAGAGGATGTGAATATCACATACCTCTGGCACTGCCGATTTGGTCATATAAATGAATCAAGAATTAATAAGTTATATAAAGATAAATTTTTTGATCCTTATGATTTTGAATCATATGGAAATTATAAATCTTATCTCATGGGTAAAATGACCAAAACTCTATTTATTGGATATAGAAAAAGGATGAGTGACATTTTGGACCTTATATATACTGATGTTTGTGGTCCAATATTGACTCAAGCCAGAGGTGGATACTCATACTTCATCATATTTACTGATGATATTCTAGGTTTGGATATGTGTATTTAATGAAATATAAATTCAAAGCCTTTGACAAATTTAAAGAGTATCAAAGAATGGTTGAGAAATATACTGGTAAAAATATTAAAGCTCTTCAATCTGATCGAGGATGAGAATACTTGACTAGTGAATTTCTTGATTATTTAAAATAAAAATAGTATACTATCTTAGTGGACACCTCCTTACACTCCACAATTATATTGTGGAAAGAAGGAATCGTACTTTATTAGATATGGTGTGATCCATGATGTGTTTTACATATCTTTTGATCTCTTTTTGGGATATGCTCTCAAGGCCAAAGTGTATGTTTTGAACAAAATACCATTTAAATTTGTCTCTAGCACTCCATATAAGATATGAAAAGGGAAGAGGTCCAATCTTAAACATCTTAAGATTTGGGATTGCTCTACTCATGTGAAAAATATTGATGGACATAAGCTTAGTGCTGGATCAGAAAAATGTAAGTTTGTGGGTTATCCCAAGAAGAGTATAGGATACTATTTCTACCATCCTACTCAACAAAAGGTACTTGTTGGTAGGCATGCCATTTTCTTGAAGAAAGAGTTTATCCAAGAAGAGGGTAGTGGGAGGTCTGTTGAATTTGAGAAAGTTCAAAACCTATAACCTATCCAGAATTCACAAGCTGATTCTCAACCAAATATGCCCATTGTTTAGGCACAGGCACTACATACACCTCCTTTTCAGGAGTCAAATAGAGTGCGTAATATACCACTTAGGTATGGATTTATCACTGAGAATGACAACACATCACACATCATTGAGAATGATGATCCTATGACCTATTTGGAAGCTGTCATGAGTAGTGACTCTGACAAATGGCTTAATGCCATGAAATCTAAAATAGACTCTATGTAGACCAACCAAGTTTGAACTTTGGTTGATGCACTTGAGGATATGACAACAATAGGCTGCAAATGGATCTTTAAGAAGAAGATTAGAGTAGATGGCTAGGTAGAGACCTATAAGGCCAGACTGGTGGTAAAAGATTTCAGACAAAAATAAGGTATTGATTATGAAAAAATCTTTTTATCTATAGCCATGCTCAAGTCTATTCGGATTATTCTTGCTATTGCTGTATACCATGACTATGAGATCTGATAGATAGATGTCAAGACTGTCTTTCTCAATAAAAATCTTGAGAAAGAAGTCTATATGACTCAGCTAGAGAGATTTATCTCTAGTGAGAGAGTAAATCAGATATACAAGCTGAATAGACCATTTATGGATTAAAACAAGCATCGAAGAGCTGGAACATCCATTTTGATGAGATAGTCAAATCATTTGATTTTATCAAAAATATGGATGAACTTTATATATACAAGAAGACTAGTGGGAGTGCTATTATCTTCTTAATCTTGTATATGAATGATATACTGCTCATTAAGAATGATATCCCTATGTTGCAATCAGTCAAAACATGGCTATCATAAAAGTTTTCCATGAAAGACTTGGGTAAACATCCTATATACTTGGTATAAAGATCTATAGGGATAGATCTAAGAGGATACTTAGCTTGTCCTAGTGTAGGTATATAGACCTTATGTTGAAGAGGTTCAACATGAAAGAAAGTAAAATATGTTACTTGCCCATGGGTCATGGCATACAACTCTGTAAGAAGATGTCTCTTAAGATACCTGAAGAGAGAAATAGAATGAGTTCTATTCTTTATGCTTCGGCTATAGGGTCAATAATGTATACTATACTGTGTACTAGGCCTGATGTGGCTTATGTCTTGGGCATTGTAAGCAGATTTCAAGCTAATCTCGAGGAGGATCATTAGAAAGCTGTGAAAAATATACTCAAGTACTTAAGAAGGACTGGAGATATTTTTCTCATATATGGTGGATTTGATTTAAAATTGTAAGGTTATACAAATTCTAGTTTTCAATATGATCCGGATGATAGCAAATCTATATCTAGATATGTGTTCATCCTGTATAGTAAAGTAGTAAGTTGGAAGAGTTTCAAACAGCAAATTATTGCTGACTCGATCACTGAGGCTGAGTACATTGCTGCTAGTGAGGCTGTTAAAGAGGCCATCTGGATGAAAAAGTTCATCTCAAAATTGGATGTGGTTTCAGAGATTGAACAACCAGTGCTCTTTTATTATGATAATACTGGGGCAGTTGCTCAAGCTAAGGAACCGAGATCTCATCATAAATTCAAGCACATCTTGAGATGGTTCTACCTTATTCAGGAGATAGTTGAAAGATGCGATGTGATCGTGAAGCAAGTTGATACCAAGAATAATATAGCGGATCCGTTTACTAAGGTCTTGTCATTACAGTAGTTTGACCGTCACTTTGATTGCATGGGCATCAAGTATAAAGGTGATTGCTTTTAGTGCAAGTGGGAGATTGAAAGAATAATGCCCTACAAATCAATCACATATGGGATGTGATCAGATATTTTCTGTAATTTATCTTCCAAAATCATGTAATTGATATTAATATTTAATAATATAGGTATTTCGATTCATTATATGCTGCATCTTATTATTATTTTTAAGATTATAATGAACTCTGTAGGTTTAGGAAATGATTTTTGGGCTGTGATAAGATCATACCAGTGAGACTTAAATTCTTAATAGCCATGACCTAAAATATTTTCAGTCATTGATTCATTGAGTCAGAGATCAATGATACCGATAAGACTGGCATATCCTATGTATGCTCAGTGATGAGGGTGGTTGATCTCATAATTACTTGTGTAGTGATACTAATACAAGGATGTGGGTGCTAATTAGAGAATGAGTTTACTGAATAGACCTATGAGAGCATCTGATGGAGTCTTATTTATATGTCAGCTAATGGTTCTCTAGTGGGAGTTGTGTAAGTGATCCTTTGACCTGAGATCACCATGGTACCTTATGTATATGAATCCATATTTTGATTCACTTTCTAACTTGATTCTCTGATCCTTGTATGGGATATTTTGGATGTGATTAAGTATGTATGGAGGTTGTAAGTCATCAATAAGGGATTCGTCACTCCTAATAAGGGGAGCAAACATTCTATATGATCTCATAGGTTGATAATTCTGGAAGTCTTTGGCCAAAGCAAGATGATAATTAGAAAGAGATTTTTAATGTATCATCAATTGAATCATCATCTTTTGATTGAGGTACATATAGATAAGCAATTGGATTTGACATGATTTCATACCCATAGTTCATCTGGGATGTTGTTTGACTAAAGAATTGAATTACACGATAACTTGCCACTGAGAGATATTTTGATAATTTTTTATCAAAATTTTAAATTTTTTAGATGGTCATGATATATTGATAGATGTCAATCTTGACTTGTAGACTCATCAAAATTAAAAGAGTTTAATTTAAGAATTAATTAGAAAGAGTTCTAGTTGATTGGGATTCTTGAGCTAACCTAATCTGATCGGATTAGGGTTACATCAAAAGTTTGTATCCACTGCTAGCTAGATTTGGAACCCAATAGGTCACACACTTTGAGATTTGATCATGATCTAATTTAATTAAGATTTAATATAAATTCTAAGTATTATTTTGATATGCTAGCATATTGTGTTAACCCAAGTTCCTAATTAGATTCAGTTCAAAATGTTTGAGATAAACTAGACTAGTTGCCTTTGACCTAATAGGATTGGATCTATTTTAATTTGATTCTTATCCAACTTAGAAGTGTTTCAAGTGTGGAAGGAGTCCTCTATGCTCATTAGGTCTCACACCCAAAAATAAATGCCGCCCCCTCCTTAATTGCATTGAGAAGTGGAAGAGTCCTTCTTAATGAAGACTCTTATCCAACTCCTCAGTTTCCTTCATATTCTTATTCATTTCATGCTGATTTTTTAAGATGGACTTATGGAGTGTAGAAGAAGAGTCCTTCTATGTGTAGGCTCTTATGTGCCAAATAATGACACAGAGAATTTGTTCTCTGCATGAAGAATTGGAGCACCAAGAGTCGGTGCCCATTGGTCCATCTTCACGTCCCTTCTTAGCCTATTTATATGGGGTGTCTCATATGGGCTAAGGGCTAAATTTTGGATGAAAATCAGAGCTAATTGGTGTGTGATAAGGGAAGAAAATTTTGAAAAAAAAATCTGAGAAAAAGGCAAAAAAAAATTGGAAGGAAAAGTTATGAGAAAGGTAGTGAGAAAATTAGTAAGTGTTGCTAGTTTGTCCTAGGGTTTAATTTTGAGATTTTTGAGGAGAGTTCTCTTAGCAAGATTCTAGTGGCAAAATTGAAGGCAACTGAGCATTGGTATGATCATTCTTTAAGTTTGAAGCTGATAGTGTTCTTGTGAAAAAAAGGCTGTGGCAGCACACCAGTTAGGAAGAACCTTGGCCAACTTCCGTGTGGATCACTATTGAAGGGCTTCTACTTTAGAGTCTAATGGAGATCACCTACTTACCATATAGCTCATTTGAGAAAGTATAAAATTCTATCTCTTTGCATGCTTGTTTTTATTTTGTTTGACATCTACAAGGTGATTCTAAGGTTTTGATTTCGATTCGATAGTTTTAATTGTTAAAGCTTTCGATATGTTTGTTTTAAAATTTTTAAAATTTATTTTCTACTACGTGATCGAAACCCAACAGTATCCCATAGACTCTCTAGGATGCCTAATGAAATGAGCCCTATAGAACTTAGCCTCTAACTTGTCTGCTTGTAGTTGCTTGACATAGATCGAACATCCCCAAATCTTGATATAACCAAGATTCAATTTTTTACCATGCCACATCTCATATAGTATAGTAGAAATAGATTTAGAGAGAATCTTATTCAATAGGTAAATAGAAGTAAGCAAAGTATGTCCTCAAAGAAATAAAAGAAGATCAATGAAGCTCACCATGGACTGGAGCATATCTAATAGGATTCAATTCCTCCACTTCAACACCCCATTAAGTTGAGGTATTCCTGGTAGGTTTGTTATGAGACTATACTATTTATCTTGAGAGAGTTTAAAAACTTCCACTAAGGTGTACACCTCCTCGATCTAATTGAAAAATCTTAAAGAGTTTTTAAATTTACTTTTTTATCTCATATCTGAATTTTTTGAACTTTTCAAAGACTTCAGATTTGTATCTCACACATATCCATACTGTGAATAATCATTAGTAAAGGCAATGAAGTAAAAATAACAATCCCTGGCCTGTACATCAAATGGGCTCCACATATTAGTGTGTATCAGGGCAAGTATCCTAGTGGTCCTCTCTTCTTATCCCACAAAAGGTTGTTTGGCCATCTTTCCTTGAAGATAAGATTCACAAACTGGATATAAGATATCAGCGAAGAAGCCCATTTTGTTTCAATCTATTTATTCTATCCTCTCCAATATGACTAAGCCTGAGGTGTCATATATACTTTATGTTCATCTCATCTCTGGATCTCTCAGATCCTATGGTACTCAATATGAATAGCTCTAACACACCTTCTAAAGGCATGCCATTCCTTTTCTTCAAGAACTCCAGGTATATAGGATAGTTCCCTTTCCAATGACTGTCAATCATTGCAATGAAAATACATTCCCTTGCTCATGACCTTCTTCTTGGGAACTTCCCTTTAATGGCTTGCTCTTGATCTTTTGCTTCTTCACTGACTTTTTCTTCTTCTAATTAGACTCTCTATTGGTAGAAGTAGCCCACTTTATAATGAGAATAATGCCCCTTGAACCCTTCAAGGCCCCTTCAATAGTTATCAATATATTTAATAATTCGACCTTCGTGCAGTCAATCTTATTCATATAATAATTTACTATAAACTATCCTTAGAATCAGAAAGGGTTTATAGAATTAAATCCACTAGTAATTTTCTATGCATCTCATGTTTAGCTTCTCAAGCTTCGCTAAATCTTTAATCATTGTCAAACAATGAACATGGATTGACTACTCTTTGGTCAATAGTCAGATGGTTTGGTAACATGCATGAGGATTTCCTAATTGAGTACTTAGCTTAATTTCTTAGAACTTAAAAGTATTTTAGGTTCCTGAGCCGATCTTTATAATTGATTTCAATTAGTTGGTTGGTTTCAAGTATGTGAGCTAGAGGGTTAGATGTTAACATTTTGTTTTCATAAAGAGTAAAGATTCTAGTTAGAATTTTGTATTTACTTTTAAACATTTATTTTAGAGTCATTTTTAAAAACAAATGTACCTCTCACTATTTTCTCGAATCTCTTACACTCTTCAAATAGAAAAATAAAAATCCTTCGTAATTAAGATTTCTAGTGGTTACTATGGTCCCATCAATTTGAGTATCACCTCACCTAACAGTTATTGATGATGAGTGGATAACTCTTATCTAATACTTCTCAAGCAAGTTACAGTGATCTTCAGTCTCTAAGACATGTAGGCTTCACCTGACAGTTATTAGTCTCATTCTTTAGTTAAGTTAGACTTACTGTTCAAACGCATAGGCAAAACTGTCATTGGATCCCTCATCTAATGGTTATTGAGTCCAATCTCATCTTTACCCTATAGTATCTCATACTAATAGAGTGGTTATATCTTTCTGATGCAACTAAACCACTGTGACCAGCCAACCGATCAACATCCATAAAATGCCTGCATATCTACAATGGTGGAAGACCACTTGACTTAATATATATTTTGAGAAGTTTTAATTTAGATCTCAAATCATGGTTATTTACATCTAATGCAAATAAAAATCTGCAAAACATAAATAATAAAATTGATGATGATCATGGATCTAAGAGATTCGAGCTCAAGCCATTGAGCCGAATCAGGGTCTATGGGTTAAAGGTACAAACATAAGCACGTCTATTAGTTTGATTGTCTTCAACTCCTTAAATTGATCTGAAGCTCATCCTTGATTTCATCATGATCAACACCTTAATCCAGCCTCAATTAATTGCTCGACTCAACCCATGCTTGTTTTGTGCTATAAGCTTACAACTAATCAACCATTGACATGCAACCAATCAAATAATACAACCCATAAAAATACATACTACAAAAATTAATTACAACCCTTTATCATATAAGACTCACAGGTCTCCAAATTACATAGATGTAATGATGCTCGCAGGCATCTATAAAAAAAAATTACATACACCAAGATCCATAATACAACACAAAGATCATAAAAGGGGTCATAATCTTATGATCATCACCATATGTATCTTGTACATGAACAAAAATACATTTGGGTATTAGACTGATCATTTAACATAGATCTGAAAATTTTATATGATCTAATCACCATAATTTTCTGATCTTATCAACTATCGACAATGACTGATCAAATCAGCCAACAAGATTAGAATTTTTCATGCTTCAAATCTAGTGAAATCACTTATAATACCTAAATCAGCAATCTAATCTTAAAATATATGAAGGTGGCTCTGATACCATTATTAAAAATTGGGGTTGATTTATATATGCACTAGAATGATAAAATAAAATTTAATGAATCATGCAGTAGAATAAAAAATTAATTTTTAGATTAATTATTATGAGATATCATCTTGAATTAATCTTCAATCTCTTATAGTAGTTAAGATTAAGATTAAGAAAAAGAAGATTAGGTCTTCACCTTTGCATGGGTAGTTCTTCATTGCAATCTGATGATCATGGATGTCTTGATAGTTCTTTGAAGCCACACAAGCATCTGGTGTCTACAGGTATCCACATGAGATTATCATCTAATCAAGATATCTGATCTCATTAGGTTGCTAGCTCTCTTACAGTGATCCTCTTTGATGGTAGATTTCATTTTTTCTCTTTACTGAAAATTCTTCTCAAGAATTTCAGCCTTTCCTCTTCATAGATTATGCTTCACATGCAAATGGATCAGGAACCTTTCCTAATCCTTTCTTAATTTCCTTCTCAAGAAAATCTATCTCCTCAGTCTTTCTTGATTTTCTTCACCTTTCTTGATCCTTTCTTGATTTTCTTCTCAAGAAAATCTGTCTCCTCAGTCTTTCTTGATTTTCTTTCCAAAAAAATCCAGTAGCCTCTTTTTTTCTCCTTTTTCCTCTCCTAAGAACTTTTCTTGGGTGTTAGCCTTCTCGAGGCCTCAATCCTTTTTTTTTAAGCATCCAACTCTTGGGCACTGGTTCAAGAAGGATGTGAAGCTTTTTGGACATCCAACTCCTTGGACATGTAAGAGAAAGATGAAGCATGAGATAAGGCATGAAGGGAGAGCGGGTCATGAACAATTTTTGTGTGCTACCCCACTTTGGATGTTAGCCCCTTTTAATGTGAGAACTCCTTCTCAATGTGAACTTCTTCATGTGTTTGGAATTAGGGGCATGAGGTAGAGTCCAAAGGGACAAGGACTCTAGGGCGTTAGATCTCATTCAAGAGAGAAGGGACATATTTTTCTACATTAAGAACCTTTTTAACGTGATGAGATGGGCATCCTCTCTCTTTCTATATTGAGACCCTTCCCAACATAATGACATGGTTCAAATCCAAGGTGAAGTGTTAGGCTTTTATGAGATCTAATCTCAAGTCACAAAGGAGTTCTAGTTTTATAAGACTTTGATGCATCAAAGCTTTTGACCTTGTCAAAGCCTTGTTTAAGAAGGACTCTAGCCTAGCCTTGCATGCCCTCTCTCTCATGGTGTGAGGAAAGTCACATAAAAAAAGCAAGCACCATCTCTAAGGAGAGGAGTCCTTCTACTTATTAATCACCTTTATGGATAGAGTTTCAAGAGGCATAGACTTCGACCAAATCAAAATTCTTATCTCATAAGAAGTCCAATTTCCTTTGAGTTTGATTGTGTCAACTCTTTGACATGTCAAATTAAATACAACCATTTAATCAGACACAACCTCTTTATATATGATCCCATAGGTTCTATTCTATTTGGTAATGAGATATATTATAATCTCCATCAATAATATCATTAAAACTTCTTTCAATGGATTGGAGTAATTTTAACTCATCCAACAAGAATTATTGACTATCAAAATAATTTTCATGAGTCTCACAATCCACCGGTAATGCCTAGTAGTATATAATAGCATTCCAGCAGAATAGAATAGATGAACCTCTAGGTACAGTTATCGTGTGATACAGTC
The DNA here is from genome assembly GCF_000442705.2 of Elaeis guineensis. Classification (NCBI taxonomy): domain Eukaryota; kingdom Viridiplantae; phylum Streptophyta; class Magnoliopsida; order Arecales; family Arecaceae; genus Elaeis; species Elaeis guineensis. The sequence goes on along the minus strand of NC_025997.2, from coordinate 94,317,821 downwards.
TTTCTATTTTTAGTTTCGACAAGATGAAGGTTATGAAATTTTTTGTCAAAATTTATCATCTATCATATTCAAATTTATTCGATTTGAGTTTTTGATGTAAAAATTATGAAACTCTTTCTACTATTCACACTATCCTAGCAAAGATCTTTTGAAGTCGGGCTCATAAATTATATAGGACTATCTTCCTTATCTATCAAGGGTGATAGATTCAATTTAAGTGCATATTCTACTCCTACAATGAATCTATTACAGCCAATATATACTGTAAGAATCTATATCGCTAGAGATCAAATATATGTATAGTCAAACTATAGCAACTCTATTATGAATAGCCAAGGTATCATAGGTCAAAAGACTAGTCACACTACTGCAATATCAAGTAAGTCACTGACGAGTGAGTAAACATCAAATAAATTTTTATATTGATCATGCTCAGTATCCTTATTCTCTAATAATCATCTGCACTCTCACTTCAGTGTCCTAATACTATAGAGTTGAAACTCATCTATCCTAAAAGAGAAGTAATCTATGCACCAATTTATCTGGATCAATCACTATCCTCATGATAATCCATCGAATGAGAGCATTTAGAAATTAATCACTAGTGACATATATCTTAAATTCTCAAATCTTGATAATATATTTTATTATTTTATTAATTTTTTGAATGATTCATGGATATATACATAACATGAATGAAATATATATCATAATTATGAAAATATTAAATTATATTCTAGAATAAATATGTATCAATTTGATTGGCTTCTAGGGCATACATCTAACATCGGTCTCCACCATCTCTTGTTGAATATTACTAATTTAATCATCCTTGATCTCTATTGAACTACCTATATCTTAGTATGATCTTTGATTAGATAAAGTTAGATGACTCACCGACCCAGACCATTAGATGCAACTATCAGTGAATCATATTTTTCCTTGATTATTTGTATTCTTTCTGATTATTGGACTAAATCTATATAGGGGTATAGTTGTCTTGACAAAAAGATGTTTAGCAATGGAATACTATAATATGATCTATGAATAGAAGATTTTGAAAAAGAAAAATGAAATTATATGGATTTATTGGAGTATGTGTAAGTAATATTTTATTTTTTTAGATTTATCAATCAATTATAAAATATTTTTTATATCAAATTATTCATGATTTATGAATTTGATGCATTATATTTGGATTGCTGAATATACTTTTTTCGATATGTCAAATGATTTATGATCGATCATATTGATTTTATATGGATTATAGCAATTTATTTTGATGTCGCCTAGTTTATGACTTTTCAAATTGAAATATGAGACAGTATTTTGATTTGATATGGATTTTGACTCATAGTCTGACTATGTATCGAATCCCATCAGTAGGGGTTAAATGCTGGTACTTTAATAACCTATTAGTAGAGGTTATGTACTGATACTTTGATACCCTATCAATGGAGGTTATTCACTGGTACTTTGATACCCTCTAGCACTTTGATACTGTTGGAAAATGTGTCCCAAAAAGCCAATCGTCAAGCTGTTGATGGTTGAGCAACCAAGTATTGTAATTGATTTGTTAATAAATAAAATATATTTGGCATTTTCATCATAAGCTTTCATCTTCTAATGAACTCCGTTGTTATGATGAAGTCCTTAGGACTATTTAAGTTCGATAAAGAGAGGATTTATCGATTAGTCCTTAAAACTGTTCACGACCAAATGATAAGCTGTTAATAAGGACGACAGCTTCTATCAAATATAGGTCGCTGTAGGCCATATGGGTTGGTTGTCCTCTTAACCAAGGAGTGTGGAGACACTGGTATGGCATACAGGTGAGATGTAAGGATACATCGTCATTGAACGTGACCAACTCCAGAGTATTCTGTTGTCGAGAATGTCTCTGATGGGATATAGGTAAAAGTGTCCCTTAGACTTGAGATCGCCTCAGTGACTTGCAAGCAACTCACTGTGCTTTGGTACTGGACTAACTGAATTTCTAATTCAGGGATGGAAGGCTTCTGGGCACAGTCAAGTACTTGCAAAGTCAGAGTGTGATCGAGATGGGATTGACCACTCCAAGAGTTGGAGAAGAATGAGTCGCTGTATTTCAATTTAGCAAAACCTTGGCCAGGGTAATCCATCAGATGGATTTGATATTTTGAAATACAATGTGGACAACCTGATCAGAGTTGACAGTTGAGCTCTGGGGTATCCTATGATCATTTTGGTCAAGGGGATGAATTATATGAAAACTATATCCGCATGGGTTCTAAGGATGTTGTTCTACACATTCGACCTATCCGATCGTCGGGTACCATTGCTAGATAGTCACTTCGATTGATATAGAAATTTGTTCCTATGCTACCGACTTAGGTTCGAATCTATGAGGTCACACACATTAGAGTTCATGATCCGATCGGATGGTTGATCAACGATTAAGAATCATTCTAGGGTTAAATGATCAATACGATTGACATTTAACCCAGTACAAGTGTTGCAGGAGGATCGATTAGCAATTTGATTGCTAATTGGCTTAATTTGATTAAGCCAATGGGCTGAGATTAAGTCTAATTAAATATAATTTAATTAGATTTGGTTTGGGCTTGATTGGATCAAGTCCAATTGATTTATTGGATAAGCCAAGTGCAAGAAAAAACTAGTCCTAGTTCAACTAGGACTTGGGTCAATCTAATTTCTAATTTGATTAAAAAATTAAATCAGATTTAAATCTAATTTAATCTGATTAAATTAGGTTCTTAATTGGGTTAAGACCTATTTTAATTAGGTTGATCTAATTTTGATTTGATTTGGTTTGGAAAATCAAATTAAAACAAGTCATAAGACAGAATCCTAGTAAGACTAGGATTCCACCTTGCGCCACATAAGCCTTCTCCACGCCCTCTCTCTTAATTCAACACCAATCTCCACTTATTTTGTGCGACAAAAGCCCTCTCCCAGATCTCTCCCACGTTCACAAAAGGTCTCTTCTCTTCTTTCTTACATGGAAGGTGGTTTGGATCAAATCTAAAAGGAATAAGTTTGGATTTCGAATTCTATGAGATAGAGTTTTAGAAATCCAAAACTCTTTCAATTTTGCACCGAATTTATCCAAATTTTTTTTGAAATTTTTATGACTTTTAGGATTTATATTGTACACCCTTTTCTGGTGATCCATGCATAAAAATATGGAGGAGGTGCTCAAGAGTTGGGCATCCCTTAACTTGCCATGTTTGGATAAGCCTTGACTAAGTGTTTGACCTAGATAAGGACTCTATCATATCTTTCTATATAAGATGAGTTTCTTTGTGAAATTTTAGGATAAGTCATAAATTTAAGAGACCTTTGTACCATCCAAAAACTAGAAAGAAATACCTTTGGGTCGTGGAGATATAAAAGATGCAAGTTAGGGTGTTTAGAGAGAAAAACGTGAAGAAGAAGAGGGTCTTCTTCTAGGGTTTTTGTTTTCATATCTTTTCTCCCTCCATCTTGAGTTTTCTGAGAGTGTCTCAGATCTGAAACTCCTCCTTCTACTTTCCATATTTGGAAGAGTCCAAATCAAGAAGAAGGAGGCACCTGATCAACCATCAAAGAAGGATCAGCGCAGTACTAGCATACTGTGCTGATTTCCTGAAGCAGGACTTCTGATCGAGATTCGTTGGCTCGTGTGGATGACTCCTAGAGGTCGGATGTGTGTGCGGCTTGCAACATCATCCCTAAGCCCAGATCAGCAAGGTTAGAGCATCTAACTTGCAAGGTAATAGATCTGATCTATTGTTTAATACATACATTAGATGTGGTATAAAAATATGTTGATATGATCAACATGTAGTTCATGCTATATTTATATATTTTAATTTTTGATTTAATTCTATGTAATAATCATGTAATAGGATCTTAGATCTAGGGATTTTTTGATTTTAGAAAATAAATTTTGATTTATTTTAGTCTTTCGCTGTATGATCTTGAAAAAGTTTCAAGATCTAACCCTGAAACCCTAGATCTGGTTCCTACAATTGGTATCAGAGCCTAGGTTCTTTATTACATGATTATTTATACATGCTTAGATTATTTCTTAGATTAGATCTAATTTATAATCTGATTTTTAAATCTACAATTAAAATTTTAGATCAATCACGAACTGCAAGGTTGTCCTGCTGTAAGGTTTACCCCTTACAGTGCAAAGGTTGTCCTAGTTCGTGTAGATCTATCTTTAATCATAAATTTATGAGATATGATCTAGATTAAATTTATGATTTATTAGATTTAAAAGATGTTTAAATCTGAAATAAAATCTCTTTGTTAATAATTTTTATGCAAAGAAATTGTTTAAAGTTGAAACTGTTTCAATTACATGAACCTGTTTAGATTAGATCTAAAGTAGTTTCATGTTTATTTCACTTGCATCTTGATTATGAATCAAATATACAATATGGTTGGTAGAATCATATTATAAAATTATTTTACAAATATAAAAATTATTTTTTGAAAAGCCAAACCCAACCCTCAGCCCAAAACTTAATTAAGAATTAAGAAGTTGTTTGATTAGGTTCTAGGATTGTGAATTGAAGAACCTAAGACACAAATCATAACACATTGGGTTAATGGGTTAGTGGGAATTAGGTCGATTAATTGGGTTAGACCTATGGTTAGATTAAAGATGGACTTAATTAGAAAATTGACTAAATCTAATCAATTATTGTCCTAGATTAGGTCAAGGATTCTCTAGATCAATTACAATAGTTGTAGTTGGTCAAGTTCATGTCTTTAGCGAGAACCAAATGGACTTGATTTTTGGCTAAGCGATCTAGCACGAACTGTTAGGTTGATCTAATCGAAACTAATTAAACCAGTTGGTGTCTAAGGTAAACCAGACCGGTGGTTTTTAATTGGGAGCCCGCTTACCTGGCCATTTCTGATGGTGTCTAAGGCAAGCTTTGGCAGACCCTCCCATTGATCGAACTTACCTGACCTCTTGGTGAAATTATGTTTTGATCGGATCACTTGACTATTCGAGCTGACCCATGTCAGCTAGGTAAATCAGTGTGACTGATTTAGGTGCTCCTAGACCAGCCCTTTTAATGGTCTCCCTTAAGCTGACTTGGTGAAGCCAGTGGGAGGATCATGATAAGCTGGTTCATCTGACCTCATCCTCTATATTATTTAAATCCTCTAAAATTATTAGGTCCTTAAAATGACAAAGTTATGGAGATAACTGAGTCATAGCCTTCTATTAAGGTGTTTGATAATGAGTCCATTAACTCAATAATCATTGTAGACCCAAAGGCCTGGTGCTTGTTGACTAATGGAATTATCACTCATCATATGATGACTTGGAAGTATCTCTCTAATGGTGGTTAGGTGAGCCAACCAAAGTTGGGCTTAATCATTCGTTGGTTAGATACATCAAGTATGATCATGTTAATGGTTGGACCTAACCGGATCCTTACAGTGGAGGCCAAAGCCTGCTGATTAAGTTTCTGGGGCAAAACTAAAATTACTAAAAATTATTTAGAGAAATAATTGGTTATGAACCTACCCTTAGATGTACATGGGTTGGCCAACCAAAGTTGGACTTGTGTGCAGTCTAAGTGGATTCTAGTACCCGCTAAGGAATTAGGGTAATTCTTCGAATTGGAGGTAGAGGCTACCAATTCGAATAAAATAGTGGGAGAAACCTTTTGATTAAAGTCCAAATCTTTAGGTTTAATGAATCAATTACTAATTAGGTTATGGTTTTCTTTTGTGCAGATATGGCCACTTCCCTATCACTCTGATCATTGTTGGACAATGATAAGTTGGTGGGACCCAATTTCGGTAGCTGGTATCGAAAGTTGAAGATAGTCCTAGAGCATGAACGGATCCTATATGTGATAATGGATCCTGCACTTGAGGAGCCAGCTGTCAATGCATGTGGAATAGTCAGAGACACTTACCAGAAGTGGCTCAGTGACCGGACCACGGTGCGCTGTATCATGCTGGCTGCTATGAGCGACAAGTTCAGTCGCAGATTCGAGACGGCTCAGCCAAAGGACATGCTTCAAGTGTTGGAGGATGCCTTTGGCACACCCGATGACGTGGAGAGGCACAAGACTAGTTGTGCCATCTTCAACGCCAAAATGCGGGATGGTGCCTCTGTCACTGATCATGTATTGTACATGATCGAGTTGATGGAACGATTGAGCAAGCTCGGCTTTCCCTTGCATGAGCAGCTTGGGAAAGATGCAATACTGAACTCGCTGCCCAAGTCTTATCTCCCATTCCTCACTCATTATAGAATGACAAAGCCTGAAGTAAACTACCACGGATTACTGGGGTTACTTCAAAACTTTGAGAAAGATCACCAACTCCATAAGGAGTCAGTGAACTTAGTGGAAGGTTCGTCTTCTGGTTCTCGACCCTTTGAGAAAGGGAAGAAGAACAAGAAGAAGAAAGTGAAGAAGGTGCAAGTTCAGGCTGGGACATCTGTGCAGTGTCAGACCAAAAAGATCAAACTCGATAAGAGTCAAGCTGAATGCTTCTTTTGCAAGAAGCGGGGGCACTGGAAGAGGAACTGTCCCCAGTACATTGCCTCCCTAGACCCGAACAGGCAGAGAAAGCAGCAAGTTGTTGCTAGGTAAGGTATTTATATGATAACTCCTTGCAATTTTTTTATTTGTGATATAACTGACTGGGTATTGGATATCGGTAGCCCTTACCATATTTGCAATTCGTTGCAGGGGTTGCAGGTCAGTAGGAGATTCGAGCAAGGCGAGAGGTTCCTGAACGTTGGAGATGGAAGATCAGTTTCAGTTCTAGCATTAGGAATCTTGAAACTTGTATTTGAATCCCATATCGTTGTTCTTATTGATTGTCATTTCTGTCCCATTTTCTTTTTAAATATCATTTCTGTAGGCCTTCTGGCCAAAAATGATTATGAAATTTCAATAAAGAAATAAATTTGTAATATCATTGAGAATGGTGTTACTATTTTTTGTGGATATTTGAACAATGGTGTATATATGTTATCACAACCTGTTAATGTAGTCTATTCAACTGGCAAGCATCCTAGATTAGATAGTGTGTCAGATATCTACTTATGGCACTGTAGGCTAGGTCATATAAACAAGAACAGAATAAACAGGTTGACTCAAGAGGAAATCTTCGAAGTTAGTGATTGTGAATCACTTCCAACCTGTGAGTCCTGTCTTCTTGGTAAAATGACCAAGTCACCTTTTACTGGAAAAGGTGAGAGAGCTACTGAGCTCTTGGGCCTAGTACATACTGATGTATGCGGGCCCATGAGCACCAGTGCTAGAGGTGGATATTTCTACTTCATAACTTTCACGGATGACCTATCCCGATATGGATATATCTATCTGATGAAACATAAGTCGGATTCATTTGAAATGTTCAAACGATTCCGAAGTGAAGTAGAAAAACAAACTGGGAAGAGTATTAAAACTCTTCGATCTGATCGAGGAGGAGAATACCTTTCTAGTGAATTTCTCACATATCTAGGAGAGAATGGAATTCTCTCCCAATGGACTCCTCCAGGAACACCACAGCATAATGGTGTATCTGAAAGGAGGAATCGGACTCTGTTAGACATGGTCCGATCCATGATGGGTTTTGCTAGCTTGCCGATATCCTTCTAGGGATATGCACTCGAATCGACCTGTTATCTGTTAAATAGGGTTCCAAGTAAGTCTGTAATTAAGACTCCATATGAGATATGGACGGGACGTAAGCCAGCACTTTCACACCTTAGGGTCTGGAGGTGCCCGGCCTATGTCAAACGATTAGTCACAGACAAACTTAGACCTAGGTCTGACAAATGCTCATTCATAGGGTACCCCAAAGAGACAAAAGGATATTTTTTCTACCATGCTGATGAACAAAAGGTGTTCGTCAGCCTTAAGGCAATCTTTTTAGAAAAGGAGTTCCTTGGTGAAGGAACTGTTGCCTCTAAGATTGAACTTGATGAAGTGCAACAGGTAGAAGGACCGACACCAATAGCTGAACCTGAGTCTGATATGATTAGATCATATCCGGAGCCCAATATACCTGCACCATTAAGGCGATCTGGTAGAGTACCGCATCAACCGGACAGATACTACGATTTCTTGGTCCGGGATGGTGATCCCATCGAACTTGATGAGAATAATGAGGATCCGATCACCTATATGGATGCAATGCAGAGACCTGATTCTGAGAAATGGCTTGAAGCCATGAAATCCGAAATGGAGTCCATGAAGGTCAACGATGTATGGACATTGGTTGACCCACCTGAAGGGGTTAAACCCATTGGGTGTAAATGGGTCTTCAAAAGGAAGAGGGGCACAGACGGAAAGGTGAAGACCTATAAAGCCCGTCTGGTTGCCAAGGGGTATCGTCAACATTATGGTATTGACTATGACGAGATGTTTTCTCCTGTGGCAATGCTCAAATCTATTCGGATAATGCTTGCAATAGCTGCCCATCTAGATTATGAGATCTGGCAGATGGATGTAAAGACAGCTTTCCTGAATGGAGAGCTGACCGAAGAGGTGTATATGATACAACCTGAGGGGTTTACATCCACAGATGAGTCCAAGGTGTGCAAGCTTCAGAGATCTATTTATGGATTGAAGCAAGCTTCTCAGAGTTGGAACATGCATTTTGATAAGGTGATCAAAATATATGGCTTCATTAAGAATGGAGAAGAGCCCTGCATCTATAAATGGGCAAATGGTCCAGTTGTGGTATTCCTTATCTTGTACGTGGATGACATTCTCTTAATCGGGAATGACATCCCCGCACTACAGGGAATAAAAGTTTGGTTGTCATCACAGTTCTCCATGAAGGACTTGGGTGAAGCATCCTACATCCTAGGGATGAAGATCTATAGGGATAGATCTAAAAGGATGCTTGGGTTATCCCAGTCCATGTACATAGACACTGTGCTGAAGAGGTTCAGCATGGAGAATTCCAAAAAGGGCTATCTACCGATAGGCCAAGGAATTTCTCTCTCTAAGAAAGATTGTCCGACAACTCCTGAAGAGAGAGAGCGTATGAGTAGAGTCTCATATGCTTCAGCCGTGGGATCTATCATGTACGCCATGACATGTACAAGACCAGATGTGGCATACTCACTAGGAGTAGTGAATAGATACCAATCTGATCCTGGAGAAAACCACTGGAAAGTGGTTAAAGCCATCCTTAAGTATTTGAGAAATACTAAGGACCAATGGTTGGTTTATGGCGAGTCAGATCTGAAACTTGTGGGGTTCACAGACTCCAGCTTCCAATCTGACCATGATGACAGCAGGAGTGTGTCGGGTTATATCTTTACTCTGAATGGTGGAGCCATCTGCTGGAAGAGTTCCAAGCAGCATACTGTGGCAGACTCTGTTTGTGAAGCGGAGTATATCGCAGCATCAGATGCCGTGAAGGAAGCTGTGTGGCTGAGGAAATTCATCAACGAGCTCGGAGTAGCACCCTCCCTCGATGGTCCGATCCTGCTCTACTGCGACAACACTGGTGCCATAGCTCAGGCGAAGGAACCCAAAGCACATCAGCGGACGAAGCACATCTTGCGCCGCTTCCACCTGGTCCGGGAGATCGTGGATCGAGGTGACATCGACCTTCAGAAGATCGACGGAAAGGAGAACCTAGCCGACCCCTTCACTAAAGCCCTGGCAATAAAGGAGTTCGACAACCACAAGTCGAAGATGGGTATTAGATACTGTGTCGAGTGGCTTTAGGACAAGTGGGAGTTGTTGGGAAATGTGTCTCAAAAAGCCAATCGTCAAGCTGTTGACGGTTGAGCAACCAAGTATTGTAATTGATTTGTTAATAAATAAAATATATTTGGTATTTTCATCATAAGCTTTCATCTTCTAATGAACTCCGTTGTTATGATGAAGTCCTTAGGACTATTTAAGTTCGATAAAGAGAGGATTTATCGATTAGTCCTTAAAACTGTTCACGATCAAATGATAAACTGTTAATAAGGACGACAGCTTCTATCGAGTATAGGTCGCTGTAGGCCATATGGGTTGGTTGTCCTCTTAACCAAGGAGTGTGGAGACACTGGTATGGCATACAGGTGAGATGTAAGGGTACATCATCATTGAACGTGACCAACTCCAGAGCATTCTGCTGTCGAGAATGTCTCTGATGGGATATAGGTATAAGTGTCCCTTAGACTTGAGATTGCCTCAGTTACTTGCAAGCAACTCACTGTGCTTTGGTACTGGACTAACTGAATTTCTAATTCAGAGACGGAAGGCTTCTGGACACAGTCAAGTACTTGCGAAGTCAGAGTGTGATCGAGATGGAATTGACCACTCCAAGAGTTGGAGAAGAATGAGTCGCTGTATTTCAATTTAGCAAAACCTTGGCCAGGGTAATCCATCAGATGGATTTGATATTTTGAAATACAATGTGGACAACCTGATCAGAGTTGACAGTTGAGCTCTGGGGTGTCCTATGATCATTTTGGTCAAGGGGATGAATTATATTGAAACTATATCTGCATGGGTTCTAAGGATGTTGTTCTACACATTCGACCTATCCGATCGTCGGGTACCATTGCTAGATGGTCACTTCGATTGGTATAGGAATTTGTTCCTATGCTACCAGCTTAGGTTCAGACCTATGAGGTCACACACATTAGAGTTCATGATCCGATCGGATGGTTGATCAACGATTAAGATTCGTTCTAGGGTTAAATGATCAATACGATTGACATTTAACCCAGTACAAGCGTTGCAGGAGGATCGATTAGCAATTTGATTGCTAATTGGCTTAATTTGATTAAGCCAATGGGCTAAGATTAAGTCTAATTAAATATGATTTAATTAGATTTGGTTTGGGCTTGATTGGATCAAGTCCAATTAGTTTATTGGATAAGCCAAGTGCAAGGAAAAACTAGTCCTGGTTCAACTAGGACTTGGGTCAATCTAATTTCTAATTTGATTAGAAAATTAAATCAGATTTAAATCTAATTTAATCTGATTAAATTAGGTTCTTAATTGGGTTAAGACTTATTTTAATTGAGTTGATCTAATTTTAATTTGATTTGATTTGGGAAACCAAATTAAAACAAGTCATAACACAGAATCCTAGTAAGACTAGGATTCCACCTTGCGCCACATAAGCCTTCTCCACGCCCTCTCTCTTAATTCAACGCCAATCTTCACTTATTTTATGTGACAAAAGCCCTCTCCCAGATCTCTCCCACGTTCACAAAAGGTCTCTTCTCTTCTTTCTTACATGAAAGGTGGTTTTGATCAAATCTAAAAGGAATAAGTTTGGATTTCGAATTCTATGAGATAGAGTTTTAGAAATCCAAAACTCTTTCAATTTTGCACCGAATTTATCCAAATTTTTTTTAGAATTTTCATAGCTTTTAGGGTTTATATTGTGCACCCTTTGCTGGTGATCCATGCATGAAAATATAGAGGAGGTGCTCAAGAGTTGGGCGTCCCTTAACTTGCCATGTTTGGATAAGCCTTGACTAGGTGTTTGACCTAGATAAAGACTCTATCATATCTCTCTATATAAGATGAGTTTATTTGTGAAATTTTAGGAAAAGTTAGAGATTTGAGACATCTTTGTGTCCTCCAAAAATTAGAAAGAAATACTTTTGGGTCATGGAGATATAAAAGATGCAAGTTAGGATGTTTAGAGAGAAAAACGTGAAGAAGAAGAGGGTCTTCTTCTAGGGTTTTTGTTTTCATATCTTTTCTCCCTCCATCTTGAGTTTCCTGAGAGTGTCTCAGATCTGAAACTCCTCCTTCTACTTTCCATCTTTGGAAGAGTCCAAATCAAGAAGAAGGAGGCACCTGATCAACCATCAAAGAAGGATCAGCGTAGTACTAGCATACTGTGCTGATTTCCTGAAGCAGGACTTCTGATCGAGATTCGTGGGCTCATGTGGATGACTCCTAGAGGCCGGATGTGTGTGTGGCTTGCAACATCATCCCTAAGCCTAGATCAGCGAGGTTAGAGCATCTAACTTGCAAGGTAATAGATCTGATCTATTGTTTAATACATACATTAGATGTGGTATAAAAATATGTTGATATGATCAACATGTAGTTCATGCTATATTTATATATTTTAATTTTTGATTTAATGCTATATAATAATCATATAATAGGATCTTAGATCTAGAGATTCTCTGGTTTTAGAAAATAAATTTTGATTTATTTTAGTCTTCCGCTGTATGATCTTGAAAAAGTTTCAAGATCTAACCCTGAAACCCTAGATCTGGTTCCTACAGATACTCTATTGTAGGGAGTTTTGAACCTCTCTATCAATTGGATAATATGCCTACACCATCCGAACCTTTATTAAGCATCATAAAATCTGATCCTTATTGATCTTTGTTGAACCATCTGTTCTTTATTCTAATCATGATCGAATAAAATTATCTGGATTCGATTGATCTAGATGTTGAATACTACCACTTTTGTTAGCCTTGCAAGGGTGTCAGAACTAAGAATTTATATTGGTTTTGGCTTAAGACTGATAGACAAATATATTTTGAATAATAGATTCTGAAGGATGCTTTCAAGATTAATTGATTTATCCATTCAATATTTTATAGAGGTGAGTAATGAACCATCTTTCTGAGATATTTTATAATTTATTTTTAAAATAAATAATTAGTCTTTAAATTATGCATGATTTATGAAATTATATTTTAAATAGAAAGTGATTTAAAAAATTGAGATTTCTGACATACTAAGGTTTATTGATTATGCATTTGTTCAGTGAAAATTAAGATATACTATATTACAAAAGTACTTTGAAATAGATCAAATTTTTGCTCTCAGCCTAACTATATTTTAATGGGCCGCACCAATGGAGATTGTATGTTGGTATTCAGTGAGGATTCATCAATGGGGATTATAAATTAGTATTATGCGGACCTTATCAATGGAGGCTGAGCACTAGTATTCAGTGGATCCTTCCAATGAAGATTGTATGCTAGTATTTAGTAGACCTTACCAGTGAAAGTTGTGCACTGATATTCAATGGATCCTATCAATGGAGGTTAAATGGTAGTCATAGTTAAAGACTGTTGAGTTATATATATTATTTATTCGAATTAGATTTATGATTGTGCATTCATATAAGAATTAAAATTATTTCACTCATTTAAGTAAGCATGAAATATGTTCTTATATTTATTCATAGTATTATTTTTGAATATTATATCTTATGATAATATTTGAAATATCTAATTGAGATATTCATTACTTACTAGACTATCAAGCTCATTACCTCTCTCTTTTATTTTTTAAATTTAAATTTTTAATTATAGATACGGATATTATTTTAGGAGTGAGCTAAAAGCAAGAGTCAACAATATAGATTTATTATTATATTTTTATAGGATTATTATTTGAGGTGTAATTGATGTAAGATCTTCAAATATTATTGAAATTTTACAAGATTTAAAGTTAATTTATTATAAATTTTGCTATGATACATTGACATCATTTTTAGAATGCCTTGCATGCTCGTGGAGAGAGTTTTTCATAAGTTTATGGTGGTTGCCATGACCTCCGGCTCGCGATCTTGAATCAGAGGTATGAGAATATATGTATATGTATATGTATGTATATATATATGTATATATGTGTATATATATATGTATGTACATATACATACAGACATACATATATATATATATGTATGTATCTATATATGTATGTATATATGTATGTACATGTATATGTATGTATATGTATGTATGTGTATATATATATATATACACACACACACACACACACACATACATAGATACATACATATATATATATACACATACATATACACACACACACACACATATATGGATATATGTATATGCATATATATATATATATATATACATATACATATACATACATATACATACATATATATACACACACATATATATATATTTACATATACAGACATACACACACACACACACGCACGCACATATATACACACACACACACACACACATACACACACACACATATATATATATATAGAAATTCGAAGTTTGAGGCATGTATGTGTGTTTTAAAATTTTATTTTTTAAATATCACAGTGGAATATAAGATTAAAATATTTTTAATCTGAATCATGTATGCATAAAAATATAAAACTATAAGGATCTAATTCATGTGCTGAAATTGACATATGTTGAAATTCAAATTACGATCAAATCGCATACCTATTTTGTAATCTCTTTCTTCAAATCTAGATCTGAAAGGGAAGAGATTTTTTTCTAGCCATACAAGTATCCGACCTCTATGGATATCAACTCGAAATCAGCCTGGAACAGCCCCCTTCAAGTTAAATTTTTTTTTCTAAGAAAATTCAGTCTGCTGAATCTGAACGAAGTCTGGATCGCGATCAACACTTGATCTCTTTCTTTGATCTTCTTCTTCTCTTCTTCTCTTGCTTTTCTCCCTTGAATTATGTTGCTACTAGTAGGTGGAAACCAGCACAAGGTGGACACCCAAGTGCCCTTGGCATGGAGGAGAAGTGGGACACCCAAGGTGTGGGGGCATGTGGGTCGCCAAGGGAGAAGAGAGGGAGAGTGGGCATGGGGGGATCTCTTTGTAGCATGGGGCTTGCTAGTTGGATGCTCTAGAGACCTTAGGGGAGGTCCCTTTAAATAACTGTGAGGATTGAATCCTATTCAATCTCATAATACAAGTCCTACTTGCATTAGCTTTCCTAATAACTTAAGTAATTCAACTTACATTAGGAATCCTATTATGTGCCAACTCTTGGAGCCCTTGCACCGATTATTTCACACCCTCTTTTGCACCCAAGGGATGCCCCATATGAGATCCAAAAGCCCTCTAATCATAGGACATGCCCAACTGGATCCAATCAAGGTAGTGCCCCATAATAACTATCAAAAAAATTAATTAGGGACTTGCACCATTAATTCATATGATTTAAAACCTTAGACACCCAACAATTAGAGTCAAATAAATCTAATTCATTTAAATTATTAGCAAATAATTAAGTTTGAATTATTTTATCAAATAAGAAATTTAAATGGAAAGAAAAATTTGGGTCCAACCATATGCTAGCAAGGTTACCTTGAACCCAATCAAGTTTCTCTAAACCCAATTGACACTTCATAAGCTCAATTGCTAATTCCAGACCTAATTCTTTTATTGTGTGATTCCATAGGTTTAATTTTATCTGATAGTGAGATATACAATGATCTCTATCAAAGTATCATTGAAATTCTTTTCAATGGATTGGAATAATTCCACTCTAACTCATCAAGGATTGTCGATCTAGAATAATCCTAGTGAGCTCTCACAATCCACCAGTGACACCTAGTAGTATGTAGTGGCAACTCAGTAGAACTGAAATAAACCTCTAGGTGTAGTTAACGTGTGATTCAGTCCCTCTATCATGAGTCCCGACTGAATGGCAGGTCATAGATAAATTATCAAACCTCAACATCAGTCATATAATAGATTCGATTAGCTTAAGTCTAGTTGTGAGTTCTACAGAAATTATTTTTCATCAATCATACTACTGTGGCCACAGATTCTCAGACTTAGCCTCTCAAAACTCATAGAACTACTTCTTTCTATCAAGATCGATAGATCCCATCTTGATGCACACCCTACTCCTACAGTGGACCAACTGTTGCCAATATCCATTATAAGGGCTCATTGAGACTCATGTTTATATGTCAATCAAACTCCAGCAGCTTCACTATGAGCAACAGTGCCATCTTAAGTTAAAGGACCAGTCACACCACTACAGCATCGAGACGATCACTGACGATCGAGTAAAAATCCAAGTGATCTCTCATATGGTCACGCTCAGTACTAGTTGTTCTCTAACAACTATCTGCACTCGTCGTTCAGTATCTCTACACTATAAACTAGAGATCCATCTATCTCGAAAGAAGTGATCTGTGCATTAGTCTATCCGGATCGATCACCATCTTCATGATGATCCTATGGTCGGGAATATTTAGAAATTAAATACATATCTCTAATTCTCAATACCTTGAGAATATGTATTGAAAATTAATTTCATGGATGATTCAAAGATACATCATACTTGAATAAAAAATAAATTTACCATTTTATTGATCAAATCAATGTATTGAGTACAAAATTGTATCCTAACTTTGAAGTGAATTTCAGTGCAGGGGTAAAACAGTAATTTTAAAACTTTTTCAAAATTATAATTTTACAGCAAAAATTATTAATTAATCTAATTAATTAATATGTATTAATCCTACATAAGGATCTAAATATGATATATATAGCATGCATTTAAATTTAAAATTTTGAATTCTACAGTAAACCTTTTACTATTATGTGTTTAGAACACATTACTTTTGTGCGGGTAGTTGATCGCCGTAGTTTGATCACCGTTGGAAAGGTTTAATTATTGCCATACAGCCATACAGTGTGTCTGGTCTCTGCGGATCATCCACACGAAGCTTCCGGTCTGATCGGCTCCTCATGAATGTTAGTTCATCGCAGAACCCTTTCGACGATTGATGCTGATCGAACTCCTTCGATCGATGTCTGCTGACTTCTCAAATACTCCAAATCATTAGCAAAGGTACTTGAAAGGTTGATGAAGCTCTCCGTAAAGTTTGGTGGGCTCACGACACTCGTAGCTCACCTTCTCACTTCCCGAACCCCAGGCAGAAACCCTAGGGTACTCACTGAAAACCCTGCACCCACTTTTGTTTCTTTTCTTTTCATTTCTCTCGAAAGTTTTTGAACTTCCAACTAGTGCACAAGGCTTCCTCACACCCACTATTCTCTCTTTGAAAAATTCTATGCACGCCCCACCTTCTCTTCTCTTTTAAAACAGTGCAAGATGCATCTTATCCGCGTGAGAGGATAAAGATAGGTGGTTGCTCACTTGAATTCAAATCAAATTTGAATTCAAATGCAAACCATCCCATCCTTATCCACTCTGGGCGAGAGAAGAGAGGAGGTATGGGTTCTTTGTGCATGGAAAATTTACATGAGAAACTCTTTCTCGTGTAGATTAAATGGCGCACAAGATAAGATGGGTGGCGAATGGATTAGTTGCCCATTCAAATTCAAACATCCTTTGAATTTGAATGGCCAACAAACCAATCTTTATCCAGATAAATGGCACACAAGGGAGGGTGTGGGAAGGCTTCTACGTGGGAGAAAATTCATGAGAAGTTATTTCTCGTGAATTCAAATGGACGCAGATAAGTGAGGTGGCGCAGGGAGATGAGGTCAAAGTGGTTTCAACCTAATTGAGCCAACCTAATCAAAATAGGTTAGGCACAATTAGACTAAGTTAAATCCAACTTAATTAGGTTTAATTAGACTCACTAAAATCCTAATCAAATCAAGAATTGACTAAGCCCAACCCTTGATCAGATCGGAGACCAAACCACCTTGGCGATTAGGTCAACACTTAACCTAATCGGGTCAAACCCAACTGAATCCAATTTAATTGGACTTGATCAAAAAATAATTACTCAATCAAATTGAGTTAATTAGTGATCAAATCACTAATTAAATCTCTCATAAATATTGAGTCCAAATCCGATGGGCAATCAGGCATCAGAGTCCATCGATATGAAACCCTGATCAAAAAGTCCCAAACCAGTGGGACTCTTGACCCCGATACCCAAAATATGTTGAACTCATGATTAGAGAATCCTGATTCTTGATCATAGAGTTTCAGATACGTAGGACTCAAAGTCCACGAGCATTAGGACTCTTCACCAGCCATCAGATCAGATAGGATCCTCTAATGTGTGTGACCCCACAGATTCGAACCTAAGTTGGTAGCACAGGAATCAATTCTTATACTAATCGAAGTGACCAACTAGCAATGGTACCCGACATTTGGATAGGTTGAATAGTTACAATTGCAACACTCAGAACCTACGTGAATATGGTTACTGTATAATTCATCCCTTTCGACCCCTATGTTTAGGATGACTCAGGGTTAAAGTATCAACCCTGATTAGATCATCCGAATCATGCTCAACTCAATCAGTCCTGTAACTCCTCACTAGGACTACCTTGGCCAAAGTTTTGCTAAATTAAAACACGATTGTACACAGTGTGGGAGAAATTCAGTGCAGGGGTAAAATGGTAATCTTAAAATTTTTTTCAAAATCATGATTTTACAGTGGAAATATATTAATTAATCTAATTAATTAACATAAATTTATCCTACACTAGGATCTAAATATGATATATAGCATGCATTCATTTAAATTTGAAATTCAAATTCGAACAGTAAACACTTTTACTGTAATGTGTTCAGAACACAATACCTTTGTGCGGATAGTAGATCGCCGTAATCTGATCACCATCGGGAGAGTCTGATCATCACGATGCATCCACACAGCATATCTAGCCTCTGCAGATCGTCCACACGAAGCTCCCGATCTGATCGACTCCTTACGAGTGCTAGCTCGTTGTAGAACCCTTTTGATGGCCGATGCTGATCGAACTCCTTCGATCGATGTCTGTTAATTCTTTGGATGCTCTAGATCATCAACAGATATGCTTGAGAGGATGTTGAAGATCTCTCTAAAATTTGGTGGGCTCACGACACTCGTAGCTCACCTTCTCACTTCCCGAACTCCAGGCTGAAACCCTGAAGAACTCACTGAAACCTTGCGCACACTTTTTCTTTCTTTTTCTCTCGGAAGGATATAGACCTTCACCTTGCACACAAGGATTCCTCACGCCCAGATTTTCTCTCTAAAATTTTTCTTGCACACGGCCCACTCTTCTCCTCCTTTTAAAATAATGTCAAACATCTTATCCACGTGAGAGGATAAAGATGAGTAATTGCACATTTGAATTCAAATCAAATTTTGAATTCAAATGGAAACCAATTTATCCCTATCCACTAAGGGCATGAGAAGAGGAGGGTGTGGCTTAATTTGTGTGTGAGTGATTTCATGAGAAACATTTTCTCATGTAATAAATGGGGTGCTAAAAGAGGATAAGGTCAAGGCACTAAGATTGGTTGCTCATTCAAATTCAAACTTTATTTTGAATTTGAATGGCCAACCAATCATCCTTATCCACTCATT
The DNA here is from genome assembly GCF_000442705.2 of Elaeis guineensis. Taxonomy (NCBI): domain Eukaryota; kingdom Viridiplantae; phylum Streptophyta; class Magnoliopsida; order Arecales; family Arecaceae; genus Elaeis; species Elaeis guineensis. The sequence continues at coordinate 94,298,746 of NC_025997.2, read as the reverse complement.
TGGTGCATTAAAGTAGGGTGTGAGGAGGGCTTTGCATGAGGAAAAATTCATGAGAACTTTCTTCTCGTGAATTCAAATGGGCGCAGTGGAAGTGAGGTGGCGCAGGGAGAATGGGTCAAGATGGTTTCATTATTTAAACCATCCTAATTGAACCAAATAAGTTAGGCCCAATTAGACTAATTTAAACCCAACTTAATTAGGCTTAATTAGGCTCAATAAAATCTTAATCAAATCAGGAATTGATTAAGCCCAACTCCTGATCAAATCAGGGACCAAACCATCTCGACAATTAGGTCAACTCTTAACCTAATCGGGTCAAACCCAACTGAATCCAATTCAATTGGACTTGATCCAAAAATAATTACTCAATCAAATTGAGTTAATTAACGATCAAATTACTAATTAAATCTCTCATAAATATTGAGTCCAAATTCGATGGGTAATCGGGCATCAGAATTCATCGATATGTAACCTTGATCGAAGAGTCCCAAATCAGTGGGACTCTTGACCCTAGTACCAAAATGTGTGGGACTCATGATCGGAGAATCCTGATTCTCGATCACAGAGTCCCAGACATGTAGAACTCATAGTCCATGAGCACTAGGACTCTTCATCAGCCATCAGATCAGATAGAAACCTCTAATATGTGTGACCCCGTAGGTTCGAACCTAAGCCGGTAGCACAGGAACCAATTTTTGTACTAATCAAAGTGACCATCTAGCAATGGTACCCGATGATCGGATAGGTTGAATAGTCACAATCGCAACACTGAGAACCTACGTGAATATGATTACTGTATAATTAATCCTTTTGACCTCTGTGTTTAGGATGACTCAGGGTTAAACTGTCCACCCTGATTAGATCATCCGAATCATGCTCAACTCAAACAGTCCTGTGACTCCTCACAAAGACTACCCTGGCCAAAGTTTTGCTAAATTGAAACATGACTGTACACAGCTCCTAAACTGGAGTGGTCAATCCCATCTTGACACATGCTCCAACAAGTCAAGTACTTGACTACACCCAGCAGCCTTCCGTCACTGAATTAGAAATTCAGGTAGTTCAGTGCCTAAGTGCAGTGAGTTGCTTGCAAGTCACCGTGGCGGTCTCAGATCGGAGGGACACTTATACCCATATTCCATCGGAGCAAATCTTGACAGTAGAAATAGCTCCAGAGTTGGTCATGTTCAATGCAGATGTACCCTTACATCTCACCTGTATGCCATACCAGTGTCTCCACACTCATTGGTTAAGAGGACAACCAACCTATATGGCACACAACGACCTATGTTTGATAAATATTATCATCCTTGGTAACAACGTATCATTTGGTCACGAACAGATTTAAGGACTAAATGATAAATCCTCCTTTGTCGAGTCTAAATAGTCCTAAGGATTTCACCACAACATAGGAGTTCATTAGAAGATGAAACATTTTGTGATGAAAAATTCCAAAATAATTTTTATTAATTTATAATTCATGTACATATATAAAAATGAGTACAACCATCAATAGGCTGACGATTGGCTTTGGGACACTATTCCCAACAATCTCCCACTTGGCCTAAAGCCAATCGGCGCAGTATCTAATACCCATCTTTGACTTGTAGTCATCGAACTCCTTCACCACAATGGCTTAGTGTATGCGTCAGCCAGGTTCTCCTTTCCATCGATCTTCAGAAGGTCGACGTCACCTCGATCCATAATTTCTCGGATGAGATGGTAGCGGCGCAGAATATGCTATGTCCGCTGGTGTACTTTGGGTTCCTTCGCCTGAGCAATGGCTCCAGAGCTGTCACAGTAGAGCAGAATTGGACCAACAAGGGAGGGTGCTACTCCGAGCTCGATGATGAATTTTCTCAGCCACACCACTTCTTTGGCAGCATCTGATGCAGCGACATACTCTGCCTCGCAAACTGAATCAGCTACTGTGTGCTGCTTGAAATTTTTCCAGCAGATAGCCCCACCATTAAGGGTAAAAATAAATCCCGACACACTTTTGCTGTCATCATGATCAGACTGGAAACTAGAGTCTGTAAACCCTATAAGTCTTAAGTCCAATTCATCATAAACAAGCCACTGGTCCTTAGTATTTCTTAAATACTTCAGGATGGTTTTAACAACCTTCCAGTGATTCTCTCCAGGATCATATTGGTATCTACTCACTACCCCTAGTGAGTATGCCACATCTGGTCATGTACATGTCATGGCATACATGATAGATCCCACTACCGAAGCATATGGAATCCTACCCATATGCTCTCTCTCTTGAGGTGTTGTCGGACAATCCCTTTTCGAGAGAGAAATTCCATGGCCTATCGAAAGATAGCCTTTCTTGAAATTCTCCATGCTGAACCTCTTCAGTATAGTATCAATGTATGTGGACTGAGATAAACCAAGCAACCTTTTAGATCTATCCCTATAGATCCTCATCCCTAGGATGTAGGAAGCTTCTCCCAGATTCTTCATGGAGAAATATGACGACAACCAAATCTTTATTCCCTGTAATGCAGGGACATCATTCTCGATTAAGAGAATGTCATCCACATACAATACAAGAAATACTACTACTGGACCATTAGCCCACTTATAAATGCATGGCTCTTCTTCGTTCTTAACGAAGCCATACGTCTTGATAGTCTTATCAAAACGTATGTTCCAACTCCGTGATGCCTGCTTAAGTCCATAAATGGACCTCTGTAGCCTGCACACCTTAGACTCATCTGTGGATGTAAATCCTTCAGGTTGTATCATATACACCTCTTCATCCAGCTCTCCATTTAGGAAAGCTGTCTTCACATCCATCTGCCAAATTTCATAGTCCAGATGGGTAGCTATCGCAAGCATAATCTGAATGGATTTGAGCATTACCACAAGAGAAAACATCTCATCATAGTCTATACCATAACGTTGATGATATCCCTTGGCAACCAGATGGGCTTTATAGGTTTTCACCTTTCTGTCTGTGCCCCTCTTCCTCCTGAAGACCCACTTACACCCTATGGGTTTTACTCCTTCGGGTGGGTCAACCAATGTCCACACATCGTTGACCTTCATGGACTCCATTTCGGATTTCATGGCCTCCAGCCATTTCTCAGAGTCGGGTCTCTGCATTGCATCCATGTAGGTGATCGGTGTTGGGTGGATGTCTGGCTAGGACACCACCTCCTAAGATCCTTTCAGTACCACACGATGCAGCAAAAAGAAAGAAGAAACAAAATAAAAGAAAAATAATCAAAATACGTGGATCAGCCACAAAAAGGCTCGCCTCCACGGGGCATGCAAACTTCACTATGAAAAAAAAAATTTACAAGAGGAGACCTCACCCTCAACCCTTGTACACCCAATTCTCTCTCACTAGAAGTTTCTCTCACAAAAGCTCTCTCTCTCTCGGATGACCCCCTGAACCCCTAAAGTGCTTGGTGACCGCTATCCAGGAGTCTCCTGCTCCTTCTCTCTCAGCGCTTCCACCTTTCTCTCTCCTCTCAGGTTCTCGTACGGTGCAAAAAACCAACCACACACCCTCTCTGTTACCGATCAGCCCTATTTAAAGGGCTTAAAACTTGATTAGAGATGGATTAGGAGTCCTAAACAAAGCCTGATAACCGCTGGACCGTCAGATCAAGACCGGGAGCCACCCACACCCTCAGATAGTGCTTCAGTCCATGAAATAGTGCCGTGGACCGTGCGAAACACGTGAAAAATGCCCGTGCGGTCCACAGGCCCAGCCGTGGACCGTCCGATCCATGGTGGATCGGGGCAAAGGGTCAGCAGGCCGCTGGGCCTGGGCCAGCCCACTCCCGCGCTCGGGCCTGTGCGTGCTTGGGCCACATGCCCGACTGGGCCGTGCGCTCGCTTGGGCCACGTGCCCACATGGGTCGTGCGTCCCATGCAGGCCTGGGTCGTGCGTCCCGCATGCCACCACCTGCGGTCGCACCACCGCCGCTCGCTGTCGGTCGCCGGCGATCCTCCACCACCTCAAATCTCATGCTGACTTCAAAAGCTCGTATCTCCTCCATCCGAGCTCCGTTTCAGGTGATCTTGGTCTCATTGGACTCCATTTTTTGCGACAAACCTTGCTGTGGGCTCAATATGGACTAAATCTCAAGGCATCAAATCCTAACAATCTCCACCTTGATTCGATATTCGGCCTGTTCCAAACTCTGAGAGCTTCGGGATCTCCTCGCCCCCATGCCCTAGGGCAATTGCCTACTGATCATGGATGGGCAAACATGGGAGTCGAGCCAAGCTGCTCGATCCCATCTCCATCGTATGCTGTGCTCCTCCTGACCTGAGACCTACTCGGGCATCATCTTGTGGCAATAGGAATCTTACCTTGCGATGTCGTCTCTCATCCTCCCGAGTCTCCTGTCTCGTGCTCGATCCACCTCTTGGAGCTCCACCTCGCTCTGAGCTCCGCCTGGCTCCCGAAGCTCTACCTCGCACTGGGCTCCCCGCCAGGTAATAATGTTCTCTGCTCCCTTTCTTTTCCTCCAGCACAATCCTATTGCCGTATAGCACCCTCAGGATTTCTCCACCAGCTACCGTCCTGTAGCCTCTCGAATCCAGTATGCTAAATGAGATAAGATTCCACCTGAAATCGGGTATGTATCGGACCTCCTCCAATCTCCTCACTGCACCGTCATGTGTCCTCCAACTAACCGTCCCAATGCCTCTGATCGCACAGCTCGATCCATCCGGCAAATATACAGTGCCCTCACTGTTCTCCAGGGAGTCAAACTACTCCTCTCTGCAATATACATGATAGGGGCATGCAGAATCTAATATCCATTGTTGGGAAGAAGTAGATACCTCATCAGATATCTTCAGGACATCTCCATCTAAATCGCTGCTAGCCATTGCTACAGCAGCCATCGTCCGATTTTTAAGTTGAGGGCAATCTCTGGTTAGATGCCCCAACTCCTCACATCGGTAACACCTAATTTTGCTCAAGTCCCTCCTGGACTTGGACCACCCTCGTTGCGATCTCCTGTCGCTCCGTCTACCGCCTCTTACTCCTCCAGAAGCCACCAAAATTAAGCTACCACCACTTGAGCTTGAAGCTGGGTTCTCCCTCCTGAGAACCTCATTCTGGAGTATCACCGCAGTGACCTCATCCATCTTGATAGTGCTCTTCTCCACTAGAAGAGCAGTCACCAAGGACTCGTACGAAGGGAGAAGCGACGCCAGCAAAACCAGCGCCCTGGTCTTCTCCTCAACATTCTCGCCAATACCGAGGAGGTCGGTGAGGATCTTCTGAAAGTGGCTCAAATGATCCTGCATGCTCTGTCCCTCAGTCATCTGCAGTTGGTAGAACAGCCTCCAGAGGAAAAGTGTGTTGGTGAGAGACTTCGCCATGTACAACTCCTCGAGCTTCGACCATAGCACCATCGGAGAAGTCTCGCTCAGCATATGGATCACCACCTCATCCATCAGGTACATGCGGATGGTACTCACTGCCTGCATCTGTAGCCGTTTCCAATCCTGCACCTCCATGGTAGTCGACTTCTCATCGCACAAGAGAGCATCGATCAACCCCTGTTGGATGAGCACGTCCTTTACCCTTGCCTGTCACAAGGAGAAATTACTCTTACCATCGAACTTATTGATCTCCATCTTGATTGTTCCTGTCTTCTCCATCTTCAGTCTTGCTCACCAGCACTGCAATCTGCATCCTTGTACCACCTTGCTCTGATACCACTTGTTGGGTGGATGTCTGGCTAGGACACCACCTCCCAAGATCTTTTCAGTACCACGCGATGCAGCAGGAAGAAAGAAGAAACAAAATAAAAAAAAACAATCAAAATATGTGGATCAGCCACAAAAGGGCTCGCCTCCACGGGGCATGCAAACTTCACTATGAAAAAAAAAAATTTACAAGAGGAGACCTCACCCTCAACCCTTGTACACCCAATTCTCTCTCACTAGAAGTTTTCCTCACAAAAGCTCTCTTTTTCTTGGAAGACCCCCTGAACCCCTGAAGTGCCTGGCGACTGCTGTCCAGGAGTCTCCTGCTCCTTCTCTCTCAGTGCTTCCACCTTTCTCTCTCCTCTCGAGTTCTCGTACGGTGCAAATAACCAACCACACACCCTCTCTGTTACCGATCAGCTCTATTTAAAGGGCTTAAAACTTGATTAGAGATGGATTAGGAGTCCTAAATAAAGCCAGATAACCCCTGGACCGTCGGATCAAGATCGGGAGCCACCCACGCCCTCAGATCACGCTCCGGTCCATGGAATAGTACTGTGGACCGTGCAAAATGCGTGGGAAATGCCCGCGTGGTCCACACGCCCAGCTGTGGACCGCCCGGTCCACGGTGGACCGGGGCAAAGGGCCAGCAGGCTGCTTGGCCTAGGCCGACCCGCTCCCGCGCGTGGGCCTACGCGTGCCTGGGCCACGCGCCCGACTGGGCCGTGCACCCGCTTGGGCCGCCTGCCCACGTGGGTCGTGCGTCCCGCACGAGCCTGGGTCGCACGTCCCGCGCGCCACTGCCACCCACCGCCGGTCGCCGGCGGTCCTCCACCGCCTCGAATCTCATACTGACTTCAAAAGCTCGTATCTCCTCCATCCGAGCTCCATTTTAGGTGATCTTAGTCTCGTTGGACTCTGTCTTTTGCCGCGAACCTCACTATGGGCTCAATGTGGACTGAATCTCGAAGTATCAAATCTTAACACTCGGATCCTCATAATTTTCATCAAGTTCGATAGGATCGTCATCCCAGATCAAGAAACCATAGTATCTGTCCAGTTGACGTGGTACTCTACCAGATCGCCTTAAGGGTGCTTGAACAATGGGCTCTGGATCTGATCTAACCAAATCTGGTTCAGGTTCAGCAACTTGTGTCGGTTTTTCTACCTGCCGAACTTCGTCAAGTTCGACCTTAGAGGCAACAGTCCCTTCACCAAGGAACTCCTTTTCCAAAAAGATTGCCTTAAGGCTGACAAACACTTTTTGCTCATCAGCTAGGTAGAAGTAATACCCTTTGGTCTCTTTTGGGTACCCTATAAAATTACACTTGTCAGACCTAGGTCCAAGCTTGTCCGTAATTAAACATTTAACATAAGCCGGACACCCCCAAATCCTAAGGTACGAGAGTACTGGCTTACGTCCTATCCATATCTCATATGGTATTTTGGTTACAGACTTACTCGGAACCTTGTTTAGAAGGTAACAAGCCGAATCGAGCGCATATCCCCTGAGGGAGATCGGCAGACCAGCAAACCCCATCATGGATCGAACCATGTCCAACAAGGTCCGATTCCTCCTTTCAAATATACCATTATATTATGGTGTTCCAAGAGGAGTCCACTGAGAGAGAATCCCATCTCCCCAAGATATGTCAGAAAATCATTGGAAAGGTATTCACCTCCTCGATCAGATCGAAGAGTTTTAATACACTTTTCAATTTATTTTTCTACCTCATTTTGGAATAGTTTGAACATTTCAAACGACTCTGATTTATGCTTCATTAAATAGACATATCCATACCTCGATAGATCATCTGTGAAGGTTATGAAGTAGAAATATCCACCTCTTGCACTTGAGCTCATGGGTCCACATACATCAGAATGTATCAAATCCAAGAGTTCACTGGCTCGCTCACCTTTTCCAGTAAAAGGTGATTTGGTCATTTTACCAAGAAGACAGGACTCATAGGTTAGAAGTGATTCACAATCACCTACTTCAAGAATTCCTTCTTGAGCCAACCTGTTTATCCTATTCTTATTGATATGACCTAGCCTACAGTGCCAAAGGTAGACTTCTGACATATTATCTATTCTAGGACGTTTATCGGAGGTTTGAACCACATTAACAAGTTGTGATAGAAAGTAAATTCTATTATTAAGTTGTCCAACAAATATTGTAACACCATTCAAAATGATATTGCAAACATTTTTTTTTATTAAAAATTGATAACCGTTCAGGGCCAAAAGGCCTACAAAAATAATATTTAATAAAAAGCTTGGACAATAGTGACATTCACTCAGAATTATATTTTGAGAACTGATTACAAGGTTCATGATTCTTAATACTAGAACTGGAACTTTGCTTCCATCTCTAACGTTCAGGAATCTCTCGCCTTCATCAAATCTCCCACTGACCTGTAGACCCTGCATCGAATTGCAAATATGATAAGGGCTTCCGGTATCCAACACCCAGGCAGTAGTATCACAAATGAAAAAGTTGCAAGGTGTTATCATATAAGTACCTTGCTTCTTCTTCGGCCTGTTCGGATCTAGGGAGGCAATGTATAGAGGACAGTTTCTCTTTCAGTGCCCCTACTTCTTGCAAAAGAAGCACTCAGCCTGGCTCTAGTTAGGCTTGCGTTTCTTGGTCTGACCCTGTGCAGATGTCCCAGCATGCAGCTGCACCTTCTTATTCTTCTTCTTCTTGTTCTTCTTCTTCCCTTTCTTAAAGGGTTGACGACCAGAAGAAGACCCTCCCACAATATTCACCGACTCCTTATGGAGCTGGTGATCCTTCTCAAAGTTCTGCAGCAACCTCAACAAACCGTAGTAGTTCACTGCAGACTTTGTCATTCGAAAATGAGTAAGGAAGGGGAGGAAGGACTTGGGCAATGAATTAAGGATCGCATCCTTACCGAGCTGCTCGTGCTAGGAAAAGCCCAGTTTACTTAGGTGCTCAATCATTTCGATCATGTACAGTACATGATCAGTGACTGAGGCTCCATCCCTCATCCGAGCATTGAAAATGGCACAACTAGTTTTGTGCCTTTCAACATCGTCAGGCATGCCAAAAGAGTCATTCAACATTTGAAGCATCTCCTGTGGTTGGGCGTTCTCGAACCTGTGGTTGAACTCATCATTCATTGCCGCCAGCATAATGCACCGAATGGTGGTGCGGTCGTTGAGCCACTTCTGATAAGTGTCTCGGACCGTCCCTCTAACATTCGGGGCTGGCTTCTCAGATGCCGGATCCGTTACTACATAAAGGATCCGCTCATGCTCAAGGATGATTTTTAATTTTTGATACCAGCTATCGAAATTAGGTCCCATGAGCTTGTCATTATCTAATAATGATCGGAGGGACAGGATAATGGCCATAGCTGCATAAAGAAAAACCAAACCTCTATTAGTACATAAATTATAAATACTAAATACTTAGACTTTAGTCTAAAGTTTCTCCCAGTATTTTTACGAACTGGTAGCCTCAACCTCTAATTCGAGGAATTACTTTAATTCCTTAGTGGGTACTAGAATTCACACAGACTACACACGAGCTCAACTTTGGTTGGTCAACCCATGTGCATCTATGGGTAGGTTCATAACCAGTTGTTTCTCTAAATAACTTCTAGTAATTAATTTTACCCCAGAACCTAATCAGTAGGCTTTGGCCTCCACTGAAAAGATCTGGTTAGGTCCAACCATTAACATGATTTGATTTGGTGAATCGGATCAATAAATGATCAGGTCTGACTTTTGCCGGCCAACCTGACCACCATCAGAAAGACTCAAACCAAATTATCATATTATGAATGATAATTCCATTAGTCAATAAGCACCAGACCTTTGGGCCTCCAATGATTATTAAACTAATGGACTCATTATCACTCACTTAATGGGAGGCTATGACTTAGTTATCAATATAACTTAATCATTTTTAGGGATCTAATAATTTTTGAGGATTTTATTAAAGGATAGATGAGAAGAAAATATCTAGCCAATTTCAATCCTCCCACTGACTTCACCAAGTCAGATTAAAAAGGATTTAATTAAAGCTGGCATTAAGAGCACCTAAATCAGTCAAACTGATTTACCTAATGACATGGGTGAGCCCTAATCACCAAGTGATTTAATCAAAACTTAATTCACCAGGTTGGCTAGGTAAGTGAGATCAGTGGTGGGGATAAGCCATTAACTCGTCAGAGATCGAATCACTGCGAGTAGCTCTCGCTTAAAAACCACTGGTCAAAATGCCAAACTTACCTTAGACACCAACCAGTTCATTAGTTTTAATTTGATCAACTTATTAAATAGGGTTCCACCGCGTAGCCATGAATTAAGTCCATCTTGGTCTAGTTAAAGATATGGACCCATTCAACTACAACTATTGGAGTTGAGTCTAGAGTATCCTTGACCTAGTCTAATTCAACTTTTGATTAGATTTGACCAATTACTCTAATTTAGTCCATTTCTTTAAGCTAACCTTAGGTCTAACCCAATTATGGACCTAATCCATCTAACCCATTGATCCACAAGTTTATGCAATTGTCTTAGGTCTTAATTCACAATTCTAGACCTACTAGACAATACTTAATTCTTTTAATTAAGTATTTAGGCTGATGGATCAGGGTTTGGTATTTTGAAAATAATTTTTAAATTTGAAAGATTTTATTTTTTATTCACCAAATATGTTGACTCATTTCATAAATAGATCAGCATATTTCATAAATAGCAATCCTATTGCTAATTACATAACAGAAAATAACTCAATCAAAATAAATCATGAATATTCCTTTAGATCCAATCTAATATATTCATGATAAATTTTATAATTAAACCTTTACAATTAATTTTCTTTGTTGCTTCATCTGCATGGGATATAATTGCAGCGGCACCCCTACCGCCATAGGAGACCCCATCGAATGGGAGTAGAGGGCCTTTAAACCCTGCTTTTCTCCTATGATCGGACGGCCATGGCAACCAACCCAATTCGATTACTTGCTACTTGGATCAAGTATATATAAATATACCAATTTCAAAATTTAAATTTCAAATTTTAAATTTTAAATTTTAAATTTTGAATTTCAAATTTTAAACAAATTTCAAATTTCAAATTTGTAAATTTCAAATTTTGAATTTCAAATTTGAAATTTCAACCAAATTTCAAATTTTAAATTTTGAATTTCAAATTTTTGAATTTTAAATTTCAAATTTCAAAATTTAAATTTTAAATTTTAAATTTTGAATTTCAAATTTTTGAATTTTGAATTTTGAACAACTTTCAAAATTCAAATTTCAAAATTTGAATTTCAAATTTTAAATTTAAACTTTTAGATTACAACTTAATCTATGTATGCAAATATATATATCATATCTAAGAACCCGCTCTGATACCATTTTTGGAGAAAATTCAGTGCAGGGGTAAAATGATAATTTTAAATTTTTTTCAAAATCATGATTTTATAGTGGAAATATATTAATTAATTTAATTAATTAATATAAATTTACCCTACACTAGGATCTAAATATGATATATAGCATACATTCATTTAAATTTGAAATTTAAATTCGAACAGTAAACACTTTACTGTAATGTATTCAGAACACAATAATCTTTGTGCGGGTAGTAGATCGCCATAATCTGATCACCGTCAGAAGAGTCTGATCATCACGATACAGCCACACAGTGTGTTTGGCCTCTGTGGATCGTCCACATGAAGCTCTCGGTCTGATCGACTCCTCACGAGTGCTAGCTCGTTGTAGAGCCCTTTTGACGGTCGATGCTGATCGAACTCCTTCGATCGATGTCTATCGATTCTTTGGATGCTCCAAATCATTAGCAGATGTGCTTGAGAGGATGTTGAAGATCTTCTTGAAATTTGGTGGGCTCACGACACTCATAGCTCACCTTTTCACTTCCCAAACTCTAGGCTAAAACCCAGAAGAACTCACTGAAACCCTACGCACACTTTTTCTTTCTTTTCTTTCTTTTTCTCTCGGAAGGATATAGACCTTTACCTTGCACACAAAGATTCCTCACATGTAGATTTTCTTCCAAAATTTTTTTTGCTCATGCCCCACTCTTCTCCTTCTTTTAAAATAATGTCAAACGTCTTATCCATGTGAGAGGATAAAGATGAGTAATTGCACATTTGAATTCAAATTAAATTTTGAATTCAAATGGAAACTAATTTATCCCTATCCACTAAAGGCGTGAGAAGAGGAGGGCATGGCTTAATTTGTGCATGAGTGATTTCATGAGAAACATTTTCTCGTGTAATAAATGGGGTGCTAAAAGAGGATAAGGTCAAGGCACTAAGATTGGTTGCTCATTCAAATTCAAACTTTGTTTTGAATTTGAATTGCCAACCAATCATCCTTATCCACTCATTTGGTGTATTAAAGTAGGGCATGAGGAGGGCTTTGCATGAGGAAAAATTCATGAGAACTTCTTTCTCGTGAATTCAAATGGGCGTAGTGGAAGTGAGGTGGCGCAAGGAGAATGGGTCAAGATGGTTTCATTATTTAAACCAACCTAATTGAACCAAATAATTTAGGCCCAATTAGACTAATTTAAATCTAACTTAATTAGGCTTAATTAGGCTCAATAAAATCCTAATCAAATCAGAAATTGATTAAGCCCAACTCCTGATCAAATCAGGGACCAAACCATCTCGACAATTAGGTCAACTCTTAACCTAATCGGGTCAAACCCAACTGAATCCAATTCAATTGGACTTGATCCAAAAATAATTAATCAATCAAATTGAGTTAATTAGTGATCAAATTACTAATTAAACTTCTCATAAATATTGAGTCCAAATCTGATAGATAATCGAGTATCAGAATTCATCGATATGTAACCCTGATCGAAGAGTCCCAAACTAGTGGGACTCTTGACCCCAGTACCCAAAATGTGTGGGACTCATGATCAGAGAATCTTGATTCTCGATCACAGAGTCCCAGACATGTAGGACTCATAGTCCATGAGCATTAAGACTCTTCATCATCCATCAGATCAGATAAGAACCTCTAATATGTGTGATCCGGCAGGTTCGAACCTAAGCCGGTATCACAGGAACCAATTTCTGTACTAATCGAAGTGACCATCTGCAATGGTATCCGATGATCGGATAGGTTGAATAGTCGTAATCGCAACACTCAGAACCTATGTGAATATGGTTACTATATAATTCATCCTTTTGACCTCTGTGTTTAGGACGACTCAGGGTTAAATTATCCACCCTGATTAGATCATCTGAATCATGCTCAACTCAAACAGTCCTGTGACTCCTCACAAAGACTACCCTGGCCAAGGTTTTGCTAAATTGAAATACGACTGTACACAGCTCCTAAACTGGAGTGGTCAATTCCATCTTAACACATGCACCGACTAGTCAAGTACTTGACTACACCCAGCAGCCTTCCATCACTGAATTAGAAATCAGGTAGTCCAGTGCCTAAGTGCAGTGAGTTGCTTGCAAGTCACCATGGTGGTCTCAGATCGGAGGGACACTTATACCCATATTCCATCGGAGCAAATCTTGACAGTAGAAATAGCTCCGAAGTCGATCACGTTCAGTGTAGATGTACCCTTATATCTCACCTGTATGCCGTACCAGTGTCTCCACACTCATTGGTTAAGAGGACAACCAACCTATATGGCACACAACGATCTATGCTTGATAAAAGTTGTCGTCCTTGGTAACAATGTATCATTTGGTCGCGAACAGATTTAAGGACTAAATGAAAAATCCTCCTTTGTCGAGTCTAAATAGTCCTAAGAATTTCACCACAACATAGGAGTTCATTAGAAGATAAAATATTTTGTGATAAAAAATACCAAAATAATTTTTATTAATTCATAATTCATGTACATATACAAAAATGAGCACAACCGTCAACAGGCTGACGATTGGCTTTGGGACACTATTCCCAACACACAGCTCCTGAACTGGAGTGGTCAATCCCATCTTGACACACGCACCAACAAGTCAAGAACTTGACTACACCCAACAGCCTTCCATCACTGAATTAGAAATTCAGGTAGTCTAGTGCCTAAGTGCAGTGAGTTTCTTGCAAGTCACCGTGGCGGTCTCAGGTCAGAGGGACAGTTATATCCATATCCCATCGGAGCAAATCTTGACAGTAGAAAAAGGTCCAGAGTTGGTCACGTTCAATGCAGATGTACCCTTACATCTCACTTGTATGCCATACCAGTGTCTCCACACTCCTTGGTTAAGAGGACAACTAACCCATATGGCATACAACGATCTATACTTGATAAATGTTGTTGTCCTTGGTAACAACGTATCATTTGGTCACGAACAAGTTTAAGGACTAAATGACAAATCCTCTTTTGTCGAGTCTAAATAGTCCTAAGGACTTCACCACAACACAGGAGTTCATTAGAAGATGAAACAATTTATGATGAAAAATATCAAAATAACTTTTATTTATTTATAATTCATATACTAATACAAGAAAGAGCACAACCGTTAACAGGCTAACGATTGGCTTTGGGACACTATTCCCAACAATCTCCCACTTGGCCTAAAGCTAATCGGTGCAGTATCTAATACCGATCTTCGACTTGAAGTTGTCGAACTCCTTCATCGTAATGGCTTTAGTGAATGGGTTGGCCATGTTCTCCTTTCCGTCGATCTTCTGAAGGTCGATGTCACCTTGATCCATGATTTTCCAGATGAGATGGTAGCGACGCAAAATATGCTTCATCCGCTGGTGTGCCTTCGGTTCCTTCGCCTGAGCAATGGCTCCAGAGCTGTCACAGTAGAGCAAAAATGGACCAATAAGGGAGGGTGCTACTTCGAGCTCGATGATGAATTTTCTCAGCCATACCACTTCTTTGGCAGCATCTGATGCAGTGACATACTCTGCCTCGCATACTGAATCAGTCACAGTGTGCTGCTTGGAACTCTTCCAGCAGACAGCCCCACCATTAAGGGTAAAAATAAATCCCGACACACTCTTGCTGTCATCGTGATCAGACTGGAAACTAGAGTCTGTAAACCCTATAAGTCTAGAGTCTGATTCACTATAAACAAGCCACTGGTCCTTAGTATTTCTTAAATACTACAGGGTGGTTTTTACAAACTTTCAGTGATTCTCCCCTGGATCAGATTGGTATCTACTCACTACCCCTAGTGAGTATGCCACATCTAGTCGTGTACATGTCATGGCGCACATGATAGATCCCACTGTCGAAGAATATGAAATTCTACCCATACGCTCTCTCTCTTAAGGTGTTGTCGAACAATCCCTCTTCGAGAGAGAAATTCCATGGCCTATCGGTAGATAGCCTTTCTTGGAATTCTCCATGCTGAACCTCTTCAGCATAGTATCAATGTACGTGGACTGAGATAAGCCAAGCAACCTTTTAGATCTATCCCTAAAGATTCTCATCCCTAGGATGTAGGAAGCTTCTCCCAGATCCTTCATGGAGAATTGTGATGACAGTCAAATTTTTATTCTCTATAATGCAGGGACATCATTTCCGATTAAGAGAATGTCATCCACATACAATACAAGAAATACCACTACTAGACCATTAGCCTGTTGGGTGGATGTCTGGCCAGGATACCACCTCCCAAGATCTTTTCAGTACCACGCGATGTAGCAGGAAGAAAGAAGAAATAAAACAAAAGAAAAATAATCAAAATACGTGGATCAGCCACAAAAGGGCTCGCCTCCATAGGGCATGCAAACTTCACTATGAAAAAAAAAATTACAAGAGGAGACCTCACCCTCAACCTTTGTACACCCAATTCTCTCTCACCTGAAGTTCCCCTCACAAAAGCTCTCTCTCTCTTGGAAGACCCCCTGAACCCCTGAAGTGCCTGGCGATCGCTGTCCAGGAGCCTCCTGCTCCTTCTCTCTCAGCGCTTCCACCTCTCTCTTCTCTGGGTTCTCGTACGGTGTAAAAAACCAACCACACACCCTCTCTGTTACCGATCAACCCTATTTAAAGGGCTTAAAACTTGACTAGAGAAGGATTAGGAGTCTTAAACAAAGCCACATAACTCTTGGACCGTCGGATCAAGATCGGGAGCCACCAACGCCCTCAGATCGTGCTCCGATCCATGGAATAGTGCCGTGGACCGTGAGAAACATGTGGGAAATGCCCATGCGGTCCACAGGCCCAGCCGTGGACCGCTCGGTCCATGGTGGATCGAAGAATAGGGCCAGGCAGGCCGCCTGGGCTGGCCTGCTCCCGCGCGCGCGCCTGCCGTGCCTGGGCCGCGTGCCCGGCTAGGCCGTGCTCCCGCTTGGGCTGCGCGCCCGCCTGGGCCGCCCGCCTGCATGGGTCGCACATCCTGCGTGGGCTTGGGTCGCGCATCCCGTGCGCCGCCGCCTGCCGCCGCCCGCCGGCGGTCCTCCATCGCCTCGAATCTCATGCTGACTTCAAAAGCTTGTATCTCCTCCATCCGAGCTCCGTTTCACGTGATCTTGGTCTCGTTGGACTCCATTTTTCACCACAAACCTCGCTATGGGCTCAATATGGGCAGAATCTCAAGGCATCAAATCCTAACAATCTCCACCTTGACTCGATATTCGGCCTCCTCCAAACTCTGAGAGCTTCTGGATCTCCTTGCCCCCATGCCCTGGGGCAATCGCCTGTTGATCATGGATGGACAAACATGGGAGTCAAGCCAGGCTGCTAGATCCCATCTCCATCGTATGCTGTGCTCCTCCTGACCTGAGACCTGCTCGAGGCATCATCCTGCGGCAATAGGAATCTCACCTTGCGACGTCGCCTCTCGTCCTCTCGAGTTTCCTGTCTCATGGCCGATCCGCCTCTTGGAGCTCCACCTCGCTCTGGGCTCCACCTGGCTCCCAAAGCTCCACCTCGCACTGGGCTCCCTTTCAGATAATAATGTACTCTGCTCCCCTTCTTCCCCTCCATCATAATCCAATCACCGCATAACACCCTCAGGATTCCTCCTCCAGCTACCGTCCTATAGCCTCTCGAATCTAGTCTGCTAAGTGAGATAAGATTTCACCTGAAATTGGGTATGTATCGAACCCACCCCAATCTCCTCACTACACCATCATGTGTCCTCCAGCTGACCATCCCAATGCCTCTGATCGCACAGCTCGATCCATCCAGCAAATATACAGTGCCCTCACTATTCTCCAGGGAGTCAAGCTGCTTCTCTCTGCAACATACATGATAGGGGCATGCAGAATCTAATATCCACTGCTGGGAAGAAGTAGATAGCTCGTCAGATATCTCCAGGACATCTCCATCTAAATTGCTGCCGGCCGTCGCTACAGCAGCCACCGTCTGATTTTTAAGTTGAGGGCAATCTCTGGCTAGATGCCCCAACTCCTCACACCGATAACACCTGGTTTTGCTCAAGTCCCTCCTGGACTTAGACCGCCCTCGTTGTGATCTCCTGTCGCTCCATCAACCACCTCCTGCTCCTCCAGAAGCCACCAAAGCTGAGCTATCACCATCTGAGCTCGAAGCTGGGTTCTCCCTCCTGAGAACCTCATTCTGGAGTATCACCGCGGTGACCTCGTCCATCTTGATAGTACTCTTCCCCACTAGAAGAGCAGTCACCAAGGACTCATACGAAGGGAGAAGCGACGCCAGCAAAACTAGCACCCTGATCTTCTCCTCTACATTCTCGCCAACACTGAGAAGATCGGTGAGGATCCTCTGAAAGTGGCTGAAATGCTCCTGCACGCTCTGTCCCTCAGTCATCCGTAGTTGGTAAAACTACCTCCAGAGGAAAAGAGTGTTGGTGAGAGACTTCGCCATGTATAACTCCTCGAGCTTCGACCACAGCACCGTCGGAGAAGTCTCGCTCAGCACATGGATCACCACCTCATCCGTCAGGTACACACGGATGGTACTCACTGCTTGCATCTATAGTCATTTTCAATCTCGCACCTCTATGGTGGTCAGCTTCTCATCGCACAAGAGAGCATCGATCAACCCCTGTTGGATGAGCACGTCCTTCACCCAAGCCTGCCACAAGGAGAAATTGCTCTTACCATCGAACTTGTTGATCTCCATCTTGATTGTTCCTGTCTTCTCCATCTTTAGTCTTGCTTACCACCGCTGCAATCTGCGTCCTTGTACTGTCTTGCTCTGATACCACTTGTTGGGTGGATGTCTGGCCAGGACACCATCTCTCAAGATCTTTTCAGTACCACGCGATGCAGCAGGAAGAAAGAAGAAACAAAACAAAAGAGGAGACCTCACCCTCAACCCTTGTACACCTAATTCTCTCTCACCTGAAGTTCTCCTCACAAAAGCTCTCTCTCTCTTGGAAGACCTCCTGAACCCATGAAGTGCCTGGCGACCGCTGTCCAGGAGCCTCCTGCTCCTTCTCTCTCAGTGCTTCCGCCTCTCTCTTCTCTGGGTTCTCGTACGGCGCAAAAAACCAGCCACACACCCTCTCTGTTACCGATCAGCCCTATTTAAAAGGCTTAAAACTTGATTAGAGAAGGATTAGGAGTCCTAAACAAAGCCAGATAACCCCTAAACCGTCGGATCAAGATCGGGAGCCACCCACACCCTCAGATCGCACTCCGATCCATGGAATAGTGACGTGGACCACGAGAAATGTGTGGAAAATGCCCACGCGGTCCACAGGCCCAGCCATGGACTGCCCGATCCATGGTGGACCGGAGAACAGGGCCAGGCAGGCCGCCTGGGCCGGCCCGCTCCTGCGCGCGGGCCTGCGTGCGCCTGGGCCGCACGCCCGGCTGGGCCGTGCGCCCGCCTGGAACGCGCGCCCGCCTGGGCCGCGCGCCCACTTGGGCCGCCCACCTGCATGAATCACACATCCCGCACGGGCCTGGGTCGCGCATCCCGTGCGCCACCGCCTGCGGCCGCACCGCTGCCGCCCGCCACCGGTAGCCGGCGGTCCTCCACCACCTCGAATCTCATACCGACTTCAAAAGCTCGTATCTCCTCCATCCGAGCTCCGTTTCAGGTGATCCTGGTCTCGTTGGACTCTATTTTTTGCTGCGAACCTCATTATGGGCTCAATGTGGATTGAATTTTAAGGTGTCAAATCCTAACAATCTCCACCTTGACTCGATATTCGGCTTCCTCCAAACTTTGAGAGCTTCTGGATCTCCTTGCCCCCATGCCCTGGGGCAATCGCCTGCTGATCATGGATGGGCAAACATGGGAGTTGAGCTAAGCTGCTCGATCCCATCTCCGTCGTATGCTGTGCTTCTCCTGACTTGAGACCTGCTCGGGGCATCATCCTGCGGCAACAGGAATCTCACCTTGCGACGTCGCCTCTCGTCCTCTCGAGTTTCCTGTCTCATGCCCGATCCGCCTCTTGGAGCTCCACCTCGCTTTGGGCTCCACCTGGCTCCCGAAGCCCCACCTCGCACTGGGCTCCCTGTCAGGTAATAATGTACTCTGCTCCCCTTCTTCTCCTCCAGCATAATCCTATCGCCGTGTAACACCCTCAGGATTCCTCCACCAACTACCGTCCTGTCGCCTCTCGAATCCAGTCTGCTAAGTGAGATAAGATTTTTCCTGAAATTGGGTATATATCGGACCTCCCCCAATCTCCTCACTGCACCGTCATGTGTCCTCCAGCTGACCATCCCAATGCCTCTGATCGCACAGCTCTATCCATCCGACAAATATACCGTGCCCTCACTATTCTCCAGGGAGTCAAGCTGCCCCTCTCTGCAACATACGTGATAGGGGCATGCAGAATCTAATATCCACTACTGGAAAGAAGTAGATACCTTGTCAGATATCTCCAAGACATCTCCATCTAAATTGCTGCTGGCCGTCGCTACAGCAGCCACCGTCCGATTTTTAAGTTGAGGGCAATCTCTGGCTAGATGCCCCAACTCCTCACACCAATAACCCCTGGTTTTGCTCAAGTCCCTCCTGGACTTAGACCGCCCTCATTGCGATCTCCTGTCGCTTCATCTACCGCCTCCTGCTCTTCTAGAAGCCACCAAAGCTGAGCTACCGCCACCTGAGCTCGAAGCTGGGTTCTCCCTCCTGAGAACCTCATTCTGGAGTATCGCTGCGGTGACCTCGTCCATCTTGATAGTGCTCTTCCCCACTAGAAGAGCAGTCACCAAGGATTCGTACGAAGGGAGAAGCGATGCCAGCAAAACCAGTGCCCTGGTCTTCTCCTCAACATTCTCGCCAACGCTGAGAAGATCAATGAGGATCTTCTGAAAGTGGCTCAAATACTCCTGCACGCTCTGTCCCTCAGTCATTCGTAGTTGGTAAAACTGCCTCCAGAGGAAAAGAGTGTTGGTGAGAGACTTCGCCATGTACAACTCCTCGAGCTTCGACCACAGCACCGTCGGAGAAGTCTTGCTCAGCACATGTATCACCACCTCATCCGTCTGGTACATGCGGATGGTACTCACTGCCTACATCTGTAGCCATTTTCAATTTCGCACCTCTATGATGGTCGGCTTCTCATCGCACAAAAGAGCATCGATCAACCCCTGTTGGATGAGCACGTCCTTCACCCTTGCCTGCCACAAGAAGAAATTACTCTTACCATCAAACTTATTGATCTCCATCTTGATTATTCCTGTCTTCTCCATCTTCAGTCTTGCTCACCATCGCTGCAATCTGCGTCCTTGTACCGCCTTACTCTGATACCACTTAGTTAGGTGGATGTCTGGCCAGGACACCACCTCTCAAGATCTTTTTAGTACCACGTGATGCAGCAGGAAGAAAGAAGAAACAAAAGAAAAGAAAAACAATCAAAATACGTGGATCAGCCACAAAAGGGCTCGCCTCTACGGGGCATGCAAACTTCACTATGAAAAAGAAAATTTTACAAGAAGAAATCTCACCCTCAACCCTTGTACACCTAATTCTCTCTCACCTGAAGTTTCCCTCACAAAAGCTCTCTCTCTCTTGGAAGACCCTCTGAACCCCTGAAGTGCCTGGCGACCACTGTCCAGGAGCCTCCTGCTCTTTCTCTCTCAGCGCTTCTGCCTCTCTCTTCTCTGGGTTCTCGTACGGCGCAAAAAACCAACCACACACCCTTTCTGTTACCGATCAGCCCTATTTAAAGGGCTTAAAACTTGATTAGAGAAAGATTAGGAGTTTTAAACAAAGCCAGATAACCCCTGGACTGTCGGATCAAGACCGGGAGCCACCCACACCCTCAGATTGCTCTCCGATCCATGGAATAGTGCCGTGGACCGCGAGAAATATGTGAGAAATGCCCACATGGTCCACAGGCCCAGTCGTGGACCGTCCGATCCATGGTGGACCGGAGAACAGGGCCTGGTAGGCCGCCTGGGCTGGCCCGCTCCCACACGCTGGCCTACACGAGCCAGGGCCGTGCGCCCGGCTGGGCCGTGCGCCAGCCTGGGCCGTGCACTTGCCTCGACCGCCCGCCTGCGTGAGTCGCACGTCCCGCGCGGGCCTGGGTCGCGCCCGTGAGCCGCCACCTGCGGCCGTGCAGCTGTCGGTCGCCGACGGTCCTCTGTCACCTCGAATCTCGTACCGACTTCAAAAGCTCGTATCTCCTCCATCCGAGCTCCATTTTTTATGATCTTAGTCTCGTTGGACTCTATTTTTCGCTGCGAACCTCGCTGTGGGCTCAATGTGGGCTGAGTTTTGAGGCATCAAATCCTAACATAGCTCACTTATAAATGCAGGGCTCTTCTCCATTCTTAATGAAGCCATACGTTTTGATCGTCCTATCAAAATGTATGTTCCAACTTTGGAATGCCTGCTTAAGTCCATAAATAGACCTCTATAGCCTACACACCTTAGACTCATCTGTGGATGTGAACCATTTAGGTTGTATCATATACACCTCTTCGTCCAGCTCTCCATTTAGGAAAGCTATTTTTACATCCATCTGTCAGATTTCATAGTCCAGGTGGGTAGCTATCGCAAGCATAATCTGAATGAATTTGAGCATTGCCACAGGAGAAAATATCTCATCATAGTCTATACCATGACGTTG
Organism: Elaeis guineensis; assembly: GCF_000442705.2. NCBI lineage: Eukaryota > Viridiplantae > Streptophyta > Magnoliopsida > Arecales > Arecaceae > Elaeis > Elaeis guineensis. Next base: position 94,277,102 of record NC_025997.2, on the reverse strand, counting down.
ATGATATTCCTTGACAACCAGACAGACTTTATAGGTCTCTACCTTTCCGTCTGTGCCTCTTTTCCTCTTGAAAATCCACTTACACCCTATGGGTTTTACTCCTTCGGGTGGGTCAACCAATGTCCACACATCGTTGACCTTCATGGACTCCACTTCGGATTTCATGGCCTCTAGCCATTTCTCAGTGTCAGGTCTCTGCATTGCATCCATGTAGGTGATCGGATTCTCATCATTTTCATCAAGTTCGACAGGATCGCCATCTGCCATCTCGGATCAAGAAATCATAGTATCTGTTCGGTTGACGTGGTACTCTACTAGATCGCCTTAAGGGTACAGGAACAATGGGCTTCGGATCTGATCTAACCAAATCCAGTTCAGGTTCAGCAACTTGTGTCAGTTTTTTCACCTGCCGAACTTCCTCAAGTTCGACCTTAGAGGCAACAGTCCCTTCACCAAGGAACTCCTTTTCCAAAAAGATTGCCTTAAGGCTGACAAATACCTTTTGCTCATCAGCTAGGTAGAAATAATACCCTTTGGTCTCTTTTGGGTACTCTATGAAATAACACTTGTCAGACCTAGGTCCAAACTTGTCCGTAATTAAACGTTTAACATAAGTCAGACACCCCCAAACCCTAAGGTGCGAGAGTACTGGCTTACGTTCTATCCATATCTCATATGGCATTTTGGTTACAGACTTACTCAGAACCCTATTTAGAAGGTAACAAGCCAATTCGAGTGCATATCTCCAGAGGAAGATCGACAGACCAACAAACCCCATCATGGATCGAACCATGTCCAACAAGGTCCGATTCCTCCTTTCAGACACACCATTATGCTGTGGTGTTTCAGGAGGTGTCCACTGAGAGAGAATCCCATTCTCCCCAAGATATGTTAGAAACTCATTGGAAAGGTATTCACCTCCTCGATCAGATCAAAGAGTTTTAATATATTTTTCAGTTTATTTTTCTACCATATTTCGGAATAGTTTGAACATTTCAAATGACTCTGACTTATGCTACATTAGGTAGACATACCCATATCTCGATAGGTCATCTGTGAAGGTTATAAAGTAAAAATATCCACCTCTTGCACTTGAGCTCTTGGGTCCACATATATCAGAATGTACCAGACCAAAGAGTTCGCTGGCTCGCTCATCTTTTTCAGTAAAAGGTGACTTGGTCATCTTTTCAAGAAGACAGGACTCACAGGTTGGAAGTGTTTCACAATCACCAACTTCAAGAATTTCTTCTTGAGCCAACCTGTTTATCCAGTTCTTATTGATATGACCTAGCCTACAGTGCCAAAGGTAAATTTCTGACATATTATCCATTCTAGGATATTTACCGGAGGTTTGAACCACATTAATAGGTTGTGATAGTAAGTAAATTTTATTATTTAATTATCCAACAAACATTGTAACACCATTCAAAATGATATTGTAAATATTTTCTTTTATTAAAAATTTATAACTGTACATGGTCAAAAGGACTATAGAAATAATATTTAATAAAAAATATGGACAATAGTGACATTCACGTAGAATTACATTACGAGAGTTGATTACAAGGTTCATGATTCCTAAAGCTAGAACTGGAACTTTGCTTCCGTCTCCAACGTTCAGGAACCTCTCGCCTTCATCAAATCTCCTACTGACCTGCAGACCCTGCATCGAATTACAAATATGATAAGGGCTACCGGTATCCAATACCCAGGCAGTAGTATCACAAATGAAAAAGTTGCAGGGTGTTATCATATAATTACCTTGCTTCTTCTTCGGCCTGTTCGGATCCAGGGAGGCAATGTATAGAGGACAGTTTCTCTTTCAATGCCCCTGCTTCTTGTAAAAGAAGCAATCTGCCTGGCTCTGGTTGGGCTTGCGCTTCTTGGTCTGATCCTGTGTAGACGTCCCAGCATGCGGCTGCACCTTCTTATTCTTCTTCTTCTTGTTCTTCTTCCCTTTCTTAAAGGGTCGACGTCTAGAAGAAGACCCTCCCACAACATTCACCGACTCTTTATGGAGCTGGTGGTCCTTCTTAGAGTTCTGCAGCAACCCCAACAAGCCGTGGTAGTTCACTGCAGGCTTTGTCATCCGAAAATGAGTAAGGAAGGGGAGGAAGGACTTGGGCAAAGAATTAAGGATCGCATCCTTAGCGAGCTGCTCGTGCAAGGAAAAGCTCAGTTTACTTAGGCACTCAATCATTTTGATCATGTATAGTACATGATCAGTGACTGAGGCCCCATCCCTCATCCGAGCATTGAAAATGGCACAACTAGTTTTATGCCTTTCAACGTCGTCAGGCATGCCAAAGGAGTCGTTCAACATTTAAAGCATCTCCTGCAGCTGGGCGTTCTCGAACTTGCGGCTGAACTCATCATTCATTGCTGCCAGTATTATGCATCGAATGGTGGTGTGATCGTTGAGCCACTTCTGGTAAGTGTCTCGGACCGTCCCTCTAGCGTTCGGGGCTGGCTCCTCAGGTGCCGGATCCGTTACTACATAAAGGATCCGCTCATGCTCAAAGATGATTTTCAATTTTTGATACCAGCTATCGAAATTAAGTCCTATGAGCTTCTCATTATCTAATAATGATCGGAGTGACAGGATAGTGGCCATAGCTGCATAAAGAAAAATCAGACCTTTATTAGTATATAAATTATTAATATTAAAGACTTGGACTTTAGTCTAAAATTTCTCTCAGTATTTTTACGAACTGGTAGCCTTAACCTCCAATTCGAGAAATTACTTTAATTCCTTAGTGGGTACTAGAATCCACACAAACTACACACGAGCCCAACTTTGGTTGGTCAACCCATGTGCATCTATGGGTAGGTTCATAACCAGTTGTTTCTCTAAACAACTTTTAGTAATTAATTTTGCCCCAGAACCTAATCAGTAGGCTTTGGCCTCCACTGAAATGATCTGGTTAGGTCCAACCATTAACATGATTAGATTTGGTGAATCGGACCAATAAATGATCAGGCTCGACTTTGGCCGGCCAACCTGACCACCATCAGAATGACTCAACCAAATTATCATATTATGAATAATAATTCCATTAGTCAATAAGCACCAGGCCTTTGCGCCTCCAATGATTATTAAACTAATGGACTCATTATCGCTCACTTAATGGAAGGCTATGACTTAGTTATCACTATAACTTAATCATTTTAGGGACCTAATAATTTTTGAGGATTTTATTAAAGGATAGAAGAGAAAAAATTAACCATCCAATTTCAATCCTTCCACTGACTTCACCAAGTCAGATTAAAAAAGATTTAATTAAAATCGGTATTAGGAGCACCTAAATCAGTCACACTGATTTACCTAATGACATGGGTGAGTCCTAATCACCAAGTGATCTAATTAAAACCTAACTCACCAAGTTGGTCAGGTAAGTGAGATCAGTGGTGAGGATATGCCATTAAATCGTCAGAGATCGAATCAATGCGAGTAGCTCCCACTTAAAAACCACTGGTCAGACCGTCGAACTTATCTTAGACAGCAACCAGTTCATTAGTTTTAATTTGATCAACTTAGTAAATAGGGTTCCACCACGTAGCCATGAATTAAGTCCATCTTGGTCTAGTTAAAGACATGGACCCATTCAACTACAACTATTGGAGTTGAGTCTAGAGTGACCTTGACCTAATCTAATTCAACTTTTGATTAGATTTGACCAATTACTCTAATTTAGTCTATTTCTTTAAGCTAACCTTAGGTCTAACCCAATTATGGACCTAATCCATCTAACCCATTGACCCACAAGTTTATACAATTATCTTAGATCTTAATTTATAATTCTAGACTAACACTTAATTCTTTTAATTAAGTATTTGGGCTGATGGGTCAGGGTTTGGTATTTTGAAAATAATTTTTAAATTTGAAAGGTTTTATTTTCTATTTACCAAATGTATTGACTCATTTCACAAACGGATCAGCATATTTCATAAACAGCAATCCTATTGCTAATTACATAACAGAAAATAACTCAATCAAAATAAATCATGAATATTCCTTTCGATCTAATCTAACACATCCATGATAAATTTTATAATTGAATCTTTACAATAAAGTTCTTTCTCTGCTTCGTCTGCATGGGATATAATCGCATCAGCACCCCTACCGCCATAGGAGAACCCCATCGAATGAGAGGAGAGGGCCTTTAAACCCTTCTTTTCTCTTATGATCGGACGACCAAGGCAACCAACCCAATTAGACTACTTGCTACTTGGATCAAGTATATCTAAATATACCAATTTCAAAATTTAAATTTCAAATTTCAAATTTCAAATTTCAAATTTTAAATTTCAAATAAATTTCAAATTTCAAATTTTAAATTTTTAAATTTCAAATTTTGAATTTTAAATTTTGAATTTTAAATTTGAAATTTCAAACAAATTTCAAATTTCAAATTTTGAATTTTAAATTTTAAATTTTTGAATTTTGAATTTTGAATTTCAAATTTTAAAATTCAAATTTCAAATTTTGAATTTTAAATTTTTGAATTTTGAATTTCGAACAAATTTCAAAATTTAAATTTTAAATTTTAAATTTCAAATTTAAATTTTTAGATGACTACTTAATCTACGCATGCAAATGTATATCATATTTTAGAACCTGCTCTGATACCATTTGAAGTGAATTTGGGTGTAGGGGTAAAACGATAATTTTAATTTTTTTTTAAAATTATTATTTTACAGTAAAAATTATTAATTAATTTAATTAACTAATATGTATTAACCCTACACAAAGATCTAAATATGATATATATAGCATGCATTTAAATTTTAAATTTCAAATTCTACAGTAAATATTTTACTGTTATGTGTTTAGAACACATTACCTTCGTGCGGATAGTCGATTGCCGCAATCTGATCACCGTCGAAAGGGTTTGATTGTCGCAATGTAGCCACACAGTGTATCTGGCCTCTGTGGATCATCCACACAAAGCTTCCAGTTTGATCGGCTCCTCACGAATGCTAGTTCGTTGCAGAACTCTTTTGACGGCTGATGCTGATCGAACTCCTTCGATCTTAATCTGCCGACTCTTCAGACACTTCGGATCATCAGCAAATATACTTGAGAGATTGATGAAGCTCTCCCTGAAGTTGGTGGGCTCACGACACTCGTAGCTCACCTTCTCACTTCCCAAACCCTAGGCCGAAACCCTAGGGTACTCACCGAAGAAACTTGCGCCCACTCTGTTTCTTTCTTTTCTCTCCTTTTCTTTTCTTTTCTCACACAGAAAAGCTTTCTCATGCCACCCTTCTCTCTAGGATTAGATTAGTGCATGCCTTATCTTCTCTTCCTTTTAAAAATAGTGCAAAACACATCTTTGCAGCATTTTCTTCGTGTGAGAGGATAAAGATAAGTGGTTGCTCATTTGAATTCAAATAGAATTTGAATTCAAATGCCAACCAACTCATGTTTATCCACTCTTGGCATGAGAAGAGAGGGGTGTGGGCTACTTTGTGCATGGATAATTTTCACGAGAAATCTTTTCTCGTGTGGAAGAAGTGGCGCACAAAATAAAGGGGTGGCGTAGGGATTTGTTAACCATTCAAATTCAAACATCTTTTGAATTTGAATGGCCAACCAATCACATCTTTATCCATTCAAAATGGTGCACAAAGAAGGGGGGTGGGATGGCTTCTATGTGGGAGAAAATTCATGAGAACTCGTTTCTCGTGAATTCAAATGGGCACAGATGAGTGAGGTGGCGCAGGGAGAGAATTCAAAAGGTGGTTTCAACCTAATTGAGCCAACCTAATCAAAATAGGTTAGGCACAATTAGACTAAGTTAAACCCAACTTAATTAGGCTTAATTAGGCTCACTAAAATTTTAATCAAATTAGGAATTGACTAAGCCCAACCCCTGATCAGATCAGGGACCAAACCACCTTAGCGATTAGGTCAATAGTTAACCTAATCGGGTCAAACCCAACTGAATCCAATTCAATTGGACTTGATTCAAAAATAATTACTCAATTAAATTGAGTTAATTAGTGATAAAATCACTAATTAAACCTCTCATAAATACTGAGTCCAAATCTGATGGGCAATCGGACATCAGAGTCCATCGATATGAAACCCTGATCAAAAAGTCCCAAACCAGTGGGACTCTTGACCCCGGTACCCAAAATATATGATACTCATGATCAGAGAATTTTGATTCTTGATCACAGAGCCTCAGACATATAGGACTCATAGTCCACGAGCATTAGGACTCTTCATCAGCCATAAGATCAGATAGAAACCTCTAATGTGTGTGACCCTGCAGGTTCGAACCTAAGCCGGTAGCACAGGAACCAATTCCTGTACTAATCGAAGTGACCATCTAGCAATGATACCTGACATTCAGATAGATCGAATAGTCATAATCGCAACACTCATAACCTACGTGAATATGGTTACTATATAATTCATCCCTTTTGACCTCTGTGTTTAGGATGACTCAGGGTTAAACTGTCAACTCTGATCAGATCATCCGAATCGTGCTCAACTCAAACAGTCCTGTGACTCCTCACTAGGACTACCCTGGCCAAGATTTTGCTAAATTAAAATACTACTGTACACAGCTCCTGAACTAGAGTGGTCAGTCTCTCTTGACACACGCACCGATAAGTCAAGTACTTGACTACACCCAGCAGCCTTCCATCACTGAATTAGAAATTCAGGTAGTCCAGTGCCTAAGTGCAGTGAATTGCTTGCAAGTCACCGTGGCGGTCTCAGATCGGAGGGACAGTTATACCCATATCCCATCGGAGCATATCTTGATGGCAGAAAAAGCTCCAGAATCGATCACGTTCTGTGCAGATATACCCTTACATCTCACCTGTATGCCATACCAGTGTCTCCACACTCCTTGGTTAAGAGGATAACCAATCCATATGGCACACAATGACTTATACTTGATAAACGTTGTTGTCCTTGGTAACAACATATCATTTGATCACAAACAGGTTTAAGGACTAAATGATAAATCCTCCTTTGTCGAGTCTAAATAGTTCTAAGAACTTCACCACAACACAGGAGTTCATTAGAAGATGAAACAATTTGTGATGAAAAATATCAAAATAACTTTTATTTATTTATAATTCATATACTAATACAAGAAAGAGTACAACCATCAACAGGCTGACGATTGGCTTTGGGCCACTATTCCCAACATATACCATAATGTTGACGATATCTCTTGACAACCAAATGAGCTTTATAGGCTCTACCTTTCCGTCTGTGCCCCTCTTCCTCTTGAAGACCCACTTATACCCTATAGATTTTACTCCTTCGGGTGGGTCAACCAATGTCCATACATCGTTGACCTTCATGGACTCCATTTTGGATTTCATGGCCTCTAGCCATTTCTCAGAGTCAAGTCTCTGCATTGCATCCATGTAGGTGATCGGATCCTCATCATTTTCATCAAGTTCGATAGGATCGCCGTCCCAGATCAAGAAACCATAGTATCTGTCTGATTGACGTGGTACTCTACCAGATCGTCTTAAGGGTGCAGGAACAATGGGCTCTGGATCTGATCTAACCAAATCCAGTTCAGGTTCAGCAACTTGTGTTGGTTTTTCCACCTATCGAACTTTCTCAGGTTTGACCTTAGAGGCAACAGTCCCTTTACCAAGGAACTCCTTTTCCAAAAAGATTGCCTTAAGGCTGACAAACACCTTATGCTCATCAGCTAGGTAGAAATAATACCCTTTGGTCTCTTTTGGGTATCTTATGAAATAACACTTGTCAGACCTAGGTCCAAGCTTATCCGTAATTAAACGTTTAACATAAACTAGACACCCCCAAACCCTAAGGTGTGAGAGTACTGGCTTACGTCCTATCCATATCTCATATGGCATTTTGGTTATAGACTTACTCGAAACCCTATTTAGAAGGTAACAAGTCGATTCGAATGCATATCCCCAGAGAAAGATCGGCAGACCAGCAAATCCCATCATGGATCGAACCATATCCAACAAGATCTGATTCTTCTTTTCAGACACACCATTATGCTGTAGTGTTTCAGGAGGAGTCCACTGAGAGAGAATCCCATTCTCCCAAAGATATGTCAGAAACTCATTAAAAATGTATTCACCTCTTCGATTAGATCGAAGAGTTTTAATACACTTTTTAATTTATTTTTCTACCTTATTTCGAAATAGTTTGAACATTTCAAACGACTCCGACTTATGCTTCATTAAGTAGACATACCCATACCTCGATAGGTCGTCTGTGAAGGTTATGAAGTAGAAATATCCACCTCTTGCACTTGAGCTCATGGGTCCACATACATCAGAATGTATCAGACCCAAGAGTTCACTGGCTCGCTCACCTTTTCTAGTAAAAGGTGACTTGATCATCTTCCCAAGAAGATAGGACTCACAGGTTGGAAGTGATTCACAATCACCAACTTCAAGAATTCCTTCTTGAGCCAACCTGTTTATCCTATTCTTATTGATATGACCTAGCCTACAGTGTCAAAGGTAGACTTCTGACATATTATCCATTCTAGGATATTTACCGGAGGTTTGAACCACATTAACAAGATGTGATAGTAAGTAAATTTCATTATTTAGTTGTCCAACAAATATTGTAACACCATTCAAAATGATATTGCAAATATTTTTTTTTTTTTTAAATTCATAACTATACATGGCCAAAAGACCTATAGAAATAATATTTAATAAAAAACTTGGACAATAGTAACATTCACTCAGAAATATATTACAAGAATTGATTACAAGGTTTATGATTTCTAAAGCTAGAACTAGAACTTTGCTTTCATCTCCAATATTCAGGAATCTCTCACCTTCATCAAATTTCCTACTGACCTGCAGATCCTGCATCAAATTATAGATATGATAAGGGCATCCGGTATCCAATACCCAGGCAGTAGTATCATAAATGAAAAAATTACAAGGTGTTATCATATAATTACTTTGCTTCTTCTTCGGCCTATTCGGGTCCAGGGAGGCAATGTATAGAGGATAGTTCCTCTTCCAGTGCCCCTGCTTCTTGCAAAAGAAGCACTCCGCCTGGCTCTGGTCGGGCTTGCATTTCTTGGTCTGACCCTGTGTAGACGTCCCAGCATGCGGCTGCACCTTCTTATTCTTCTTCTTCTTCTTCTTCTTCCCTTTCTTAAAGGATCGACATCCAGAAGAAGATCCTCCCACAATATTCACCGACTCCTTATGGAGCTGGTGGTCCTTCTCAAAGTTCTGCAGCAACCCCAACAAGCCGTGGTAGTTCACTGCAGGCTTTGGTCCGAAAATGAGTAAGGAAGGGGAGGAAGGACTTGGGTAAAGAATTAAGGATCACATCTTTACCGAGCTGCTCGTGCAAGGGAAAGCCCAGTTTACTTAGGTGTTGCTCCTAGATTGATTTTGATGATTACAAAGCAGATTGAAGGGATACAAAATTTTAAAATGAAAAAGTCCTTATGCTCTTCAAGGGCAAAATCATAATTTTATTAAAATCCTGATTTGATAGTACCATTTGGTAGAACAAATGATTTGAAATCTATTGATGAAAATTTCATTGTGTTTGGACTTATATTTTTGAAGTTATGAAGGTTTGAAGTGCATGAGTCGACTCATGAGTCAACTCATGGCACTGTGAGCTGATTGGCATGCAAAAATTCTCCTTGGCATGCTAGTTTTCTGGCTTGGCACGACCTGTGAGTCGACTCATGAGTCGACCCACAAGGCATGAGTCGACTCATGAGTCGACCCCTGCGACGGGAAATGTCAGCAACGGCTATTTTTTTGCCCGTTTTAATTGCCTTTTATGCTTCCTAAAAATCCTCTAACGGCTCTTTATCTGCCTAAATTATTTTCTCTTGCTACTAATGCCATAAAATGCTTAAAATGGTGAAAGAAAATTGCAGATTAAATAGCAGATCAAATTGCAAAGAAAAAGTGTGGAAATCGGGAGATCAAACGTGAGATCAAAAGAGAAGAGAGGATCCTAAATCTGAGATCAACAAAATATTCAAGAAGAAGAGAGAGGATCCACAATATTCAAGAGAGTTTGTGAAAAAGAAAAGCAAGAGCATTCAAAGAGAGAATCTTTCAAGTCGATTGTTTTCAACCTTGATCTAGAGATCGTTCAAAGCTTTCAAGAGATCTTCAATCAACAATCAACCTCTTCTCAAGCGTACAACCGTTCATTCATCTTGAGAAAATCTGAAAAAGAGGTTCTTCATTTGAGTAAAGCTTTTATTGTTATATTTGCTCATTTAAGGAGCTGTTATTGTATTCATCTGTGCTCTAAATATTCTTACTCTTTGTGAGTTTTTGCTCTTGTTTTTGGAGGATTTCCAAAACAAGGAAAGGTTGATCCGAACCTGAAATCGGAGTGTTTTGGGTTTGCTTGTACCCGGAAAATAAGTGTTCTAGCTTGGGATAGCTAGGGTCGGAGTTTCCGACGTCTTGTATTCTAGCTTGGGATAGCTAGTGTCAGAGTTTCCGACGTTTTGTATTCGGGTTGAATACAAAGGATAGTGGATTGAAATTCCCAAGTGGGATCTTGGGGAGTGGATGTAGGTGCAAGGTTAGCACCGAACCACTATAAATCCTTGTGTTTGTGGTGTGCTTTATCGCTTTATCTTATTTCTTTATTATATCCTTGCAATACTACTTTAGGTAATTAATATTGATTTAAAGCCATTGTTTTGTTCTTCATAAGTTACTTGTTGGGCTTAAAATTTTTAGAAATCCAATTCACCCCCCCCTCTTGGATTGCATAGCTGGGCAACAAGTGGTATCAGAGCCAGTGCTCTAGCCCTTCTTTGATCTAACAATCAAAGAGCCAAAGATCTATGGCAACCCATGTTGGAACTTCTCTAGCCGAGGGGCAATCAACAAACCGACCTCCACTTTTCAATGGGTCTAATTACACCTATTGGAAAGCTCGGATAAAGATTTTCATACAAGCACTCGACTATGATATGTGGAGTATCATAGTGAATGGTCCTCACACACCCACCAAGATTATAGATGGTGAGGAGTCAACCAAACCCGAGAAAGAATGGGATGAGGTTGACAAGAAATTGGCACAATTAAATGCCAAAGCTATGAATGTTCTTTATTGTGCACTAGATGCTAGTGAATTTAATCGTATTTCTACTTGTGCATCTGCTAAAGAAATATGGAATAGGTTAGAAGTCACCCATGAGGGAACAAATCAAGTAAAAGAGTCTAAAATAAATATGCTTATACATAAATATGAATTATTCAAAATAGAGCATGATGAGTCCATAACTGCTATGTTTACTCGTTTTACTGATATAATCAATGGTTTAAAGAGTCTTGGCAAATCTTATACTAACAGTGAACTTGTAAGGAAGATTCTCAGGTCACTGCCAAGAACTTGGGAAGCCAAGGTGACTGCCATCCAAGAAGCAAAGGACTTGAACACTCTACCTCTAGAAGAGCTTCTTGGATCCTTGATGACTCATGAACTTAGCATGATGCAACATCAAGAGGATGAAATCAAAAAGAAAAGAACCATTGCCCTCAAATCCACAACTTCACCTGATTATGAAACAGATGACTCTGAAGATGAAGATCAGGATGAGGAGATGGCTCTCATCACCCAAAAATTCAAGAAGTTTCTAAGAAAAAAGAAACAGGGGATGAGAAAGAAATTTACAAAAGGGGATCAAAGCATAGAAAAGGAGAAAGATCAAACCCCTATATGCTACGAGTGCAAGAAGCCAGGACATTTCAGATCCGATTGTCCTCAATTGAAGAAAGGTCCAAAGAAATTCAAAAAGAAGGCAATGATGGCGACCTGGAGTGCGAGTGATGACTCAAGCTCCGACGAGGAAACCTCAACAGAACAAGCGAATCTGTGCCTGATGGCACATGAAAATGAGATAACTTCTGAATCCACTAGTGAATTTACTTTTGAAGAATTGCAAGAAGCATTCTATGATTCAATTGATGAATTAAAGAAACTAGGAAAGAAAAATAAAGAGCTGAAATTGGAAAATCAGTCCTTAGTGAAACAAGCTGAAAATCTTTCAATTGAAAAATTCACCTTGATTCAAGAAAATCAAAACTTAAAGGATGAAATGAACAAGCTGAAATCTATAGTAGATAAGTTCACCTTAAGTTCAAACAAGCTAAATATGATCCTTGATAATCAGAAAGCTATATATGATAAGGCTGGACTTGGTTATAAACCCCTGAAGAAACAAAAATTTTTGAAGGATATTTATGCAAATTATTCAAGCAAAAAGCCTACAAATATTACTTGTTTTAAATGTGGAAGAATAGGACATAAATCATACACATGTCTTATTAACAAATATGCAAACACAAAGAAAATATGGGTTCCAAAAGGAACCATTCTGACTAACCTGAAAGGACCCAAGAAAGCTTGGGTACCTAAGACAGAAACTTGATCTGTGCTTGCAGGTGTGTCTAGCATCCCAAGAAGGAAACAGGAAATGGTATCTTGACAGCGGATGCTCGAGACACATGACTGGTGATGAATCACAATTCATCATGCTTGATGCTAAGGATGGAGGGATGGTCACCTTTGGAGATAATGGCAAAGGAAAGATCATCGGGATAGGTAACATTGGTATCACTCCCTCCAAATACATTGAGAATGTTTTACTTGTTAAAGGTTTAAAGCATAACTTACTTAGCATTAGTCAATTCTGTGATAAAGGATATAAAGTAAGTTTTGAATCATCTGTATGCATTGTGACGAGTCCTATTAACGATGGCATTAAATTTATAGGACATAGGCATGGCAATGTTTATATGGTAGACTTGAATGATTTAACTAAATTAGACATGCAATGCCTAGTTTCCTTAAATGCTAAAATAAATGAGACTAGTTGGCTGTGGCATCGTAGACTTGCACATATTAGCATGCATTCTCTTTCAAAATTAATCAAAAAGGATTTAGTTCTCGGTTTGCCAAAATTGAATTTTGAAAAGGATAGAATTTGTGATGCATGCCAATTAGGTAAATAAACTAGAGTATCATTTAAATCCAAAAACACTATTTCAACTTCTAGACCTTTAGAGCTCTTACATATGGATTTATTTGGACCAACTAAAACCACTAGTCTAGGAGGAAAACGATATGGATTTGTAATAATTGATGATTACTCTCGTTTTACTTGGGTTTTCTTTTTAGCTCACAAAAATGAAACTTTTCAAATTTTCACTAAATTTCATCGAAAAGTCACTAATGAAAAAGGGTTTTCAATTCAAAATATTAGAAGTGACCATGGAACAGAATTTGAAAATCATGAATTTGAAAATTTTTGTGATGAAAATGGAATTGGCCATAACTTCTCTGCTCCTAGGACACCCCAACAAAATGGGGTAGTTGAAAGGAAAAACAGAACCTTAGAAGAAATGGCCCGTACCATGCTCTGTGAAAGCAACCTTCCAAAATATTTTTGGGCGGAAGCTATTAACACAGCATGTTACATTTTAAATCGTGCTTTAATAAGACAATTTTTAAAGAAAACCCCCTATGGACTTTGGAAAGGAAGAAAACCAAATATTGCCTATTTTCATGTTTTTGGTTGCCGATGTTTTGTATTAAATAATGGCAAAGAAAAACTTGGTAAATTTGATGCAAAATCAGATGAAGCAATCCTTCTAGGTTACTCCTCCACTAGTAAAGCATTTAGAGTGTTCAACAAAAGAACCTTAGTAGTTGAGGAGTCCATACATGTTGTCTTTGATGAATCTAACGATCTTCCTTCAAGGAAGAATGAGGGTGTTGATGATGCAGATCCACTAATAGAAGGTATGAAGGAGATCACTCTGAAAGATTCAGCAACTCCAGAAGACAAGGATCAAGAAGATGAACAAAATGAGAAAGGTGAAGAAATTCGAGAACAACCTCAAGGTACAAATGACTTACCCAAGGAATGGAGGTATGTTCACAACCATCCTAAGGAATTAATTATCGGTGATCCTATGTATGGGGTAAAAACATGTTCTTCACTTAGAGATGTACTTAATCATTGTGCTTTTGTATCTCAACTTGAACCTAAAACTTTTGAAGAAGCTGAAAATGATCATAACTGGATTAATGCTATGCAAGAAGAACTTAGTCAATTTGAAAGAAATAATGTTTGGACCTTAGTGAAAAGACCTAAATATTATTCAATAATTGGCACAAAATGGGTCTTTAAAAACAAATTAGATGAGCATGAAAATGTAATTAGAAATAAAGTAAGACTGGTTGCTAAGGGATATAATCAAGAAGAAGGAATTGATTTTGATGAAACCTTTGCACCTGTTGCTAGATTAGAAGCCATTAGACTTCTACTTGCTTATGCTTGCTTTATGAAATTCAAATTATTTCAAATGGATGTTAAAAGTGCATTTTTAAATGGATATATTTCTGAAGAAGTATATGTAGAACAACCCCCTGGATTTGAAAATCATGCTTTTCCCAATCATGTCTTTAGATTAAATAAAGCTTTATATGGTCTAAAACAAGCACCTAGAGCATGGTATGAAAGGCTAAGCAAATTTCTACTAAATAATGGTTTCTCAAGAGGCAATGTAGACACAACCCTATTTATTAGAAGAAACCAAAATGATATGCTAATTATACAAATTTATGTTGATGACATAATTTTTGGGTCTACTAATGAATCCCTTTGTCAAGACTTTGCTAAGCTTATGCAGGGAGAGTTCGAGATGAGCATGATGGGAGAACTCACTTTCTTTCTCGGACTCCAAATCAAACAATCAAAAGAGGGAATCTCCATCACCCAAAGCAAGTACACCAAGGAACTACTCAAAAGATTTGGAATGGAGAACTGCAAACCAATTGGCACACCAATGAGTCCCTCATGTAAGCTTGACAAGGATGATGAAGGTAAAAGCGTAGACTTAAAATACTATAGAGGTATGATTGGCTCATTATTATATTTAACTGCAAGTAGGCCTGATATCATGTTTAGTGTTTGCTTATGTGCAAGATATCAATCTAATCCTAAGGAATCTCATTTGAATGCTGTTAAAAGAATCCTTAGATACTTAAATGGTACACAAACTATAGGGTTATGGTACTCTAAGGACTCACAAATTAATTTGTTAAGATATTCTGATGCTGATTTTGCTGGATGTAAATTAGATAGAAAAAGTATAAGTGAAACTTGCCAATTTCTTGGAGTTAACCTAATCTCATGGTTTAGCAAGAAACAAAATTCGGTGGCACTGTCTACGGCTGAGGTCGAATACATTGCAGCCGAAAGTTGTTGTGCTCAAATCTTGTGG